>NC_056444.1:11270662-11368162 GCF_018296145.1 Oncorhynchus tshawytscha
GCAGAGGTCGGTAATCCAGAGTAGAGGGCAAAGGTACAGGATGGCAGGCAGGGTCAGGGCCAGGGTCAGGCCCAGGGTCAGGGCCAGGGTCAGGGCCAGGGTCAGGGCCAGGGCCAGGGCAGGCAGAGGTCGGTAATCCAGAGTAGAGGGCAAAGGTACAGGATGGCAGGCAGGGTCAGGGCCAGGGTCAGGGTCAGGGCAGGCAGAGGTCGGTAATCCAGAGTAGTGGGGCAAAGGTACCGGAGGCAGGCAGGCTGGGTCATGGTCAGGGCAGGCAGAGGTTGATAATCCAGAGGAGGGCAAAGGTACAGGATGGCAGGCAGGGTCAGGGTCATGGTCAGGGCAGGCAGAGGTCGGTAATCCAGAGTAGAGGGCAAAGGTACAGGATGGCAGGCAGAGTCAGGGTCATGGTCAGGGCAGGCAGAGGTCGGTAATCCAGAGTAGAGGGCAAAGGTACAGGATGGCAGGCAGAGTCAGGGTCATGGTCAGGGCAGGCAGAGGTCGGTAATCCAGAGTAGAGGGCAAAGGTACAGGATGGCAGGCAGGGTCAGGGTCATGGTCAGGGCAGGCAGAGGTCGGTAATCCAGAGTAGAGGGCAAAGGTACAGGATGGCAGGCAGGGTCAGGGTCATGGTCAGGGCAGGCAGAGGTCGGTAATCCAGAGTAGAGGGCAAAGGTACAGGATGGCAGGCAGGGTCAGGGTCATGGTCAGGGCAGGCAGAGGTCGGTAATCCAGAGTAGAGGGCAAAGGTACAGGATGGCAGGCAGGGTCAGGGTCATGGTCAGGGCAGGCAGAGGTCGGTAATCCAGAGTAGAAGGCAAAGGTACAGGATGGCAGGCAGGGTCAGGGCCAGGGCAGGCAGAGGTCGGTAATCCAGAGTAGAGGGCAAAGGTACAGGATGGCAGGCAGGGTCAGGGCCAGGGCCAGGGCAGGCAGAGGTCGGTAATCCAGAGTAGAGGGCAAAGGTACAGGATGGCAGGCAGGGTCAGGGCCAGGGTCAGGGCCAGGGTCAGGGTCAGGGTCAGGGCCAGGGCCAGGGTCAGGGCCAGGGTCAGGGTCAGGGTCAGGGCCAGGGTCAGGGCCAGGGCAAGGGCCAGGGTCAGGGCCAGGATGGCAGGCCAGGGTCAGGGTCAGGGCCAGGGTCAGGGCCAGGGTCAGGGCCAGGGCCAGGGCAGGCAGAGGTCAGGAGTCAAAGGCCAGGGGGTCAGGGCCAGGGCCAGGGCCAGGGCAGGGCCAGGGTCAGGGCCAGGGTCAGGGTCAGGGCCAGGGCAGGCAAAAAGACAAAACTGGGAAAACAAGAAAATAGACAAGGCAGGAGCAAGGGGAAAAACTCTGGTAGGTTTGAAGAACAAAACGAACAGGCAACAGACAAATAGATAACACAGGTATAAATGCACAGGGGATAATGGGGAAGATGGGCAACACCTGGAGGAGGGTGGAGACAATCACAAAGACAGGAGAAACAGATCAGGGTGTGACAGTTGTACTAATCGACTGAACCAGCTGAAGCATTTCCATTCAGGGGTTTGTTCTTGTTCACTTCCCACTGTTTTATCATACTTTTTCCCTGCAAGACATCCAGACACCTCTGCTCTGCATCGTCCCCTAATCCCTCCTATCAACATCTCTAAGCAAACCGTCCAATCAGCCATCAACCAGACAGTCGGCCAATCATCACTAGTTGTTGAGCTCTGTTTTATCCATCACATTTGACTTTAGAGGTCACCATGTGTTTAGGTTGGTCCAAACATGGATGGCCACCGGCCTGCCAAAACTATCACTGGGATATTACTGTCCCTGGTCAGCAGGGAAACCTGTAATACAGTACTGTATTAGGATTAATGGAGGTGGATTACTCTATCCTGGCCTATTAGGATGGGACCAGACAGGTTAAGCTATGTGAACTGGAAACCATATAACTGGGCTGTGAGGTTTCCACTCTGTCAATGACAAGTATCTAATGTTACCCTACAGTCGGTGGAGTATTGTGCGATGAATAGTTAGTTGCGAGTGTTTTTTTAGCTCTGTCATGCATCGAATATGATTTGGTAAAATGCATTGTGTTTTTAAAGTATGGCCTTACTAATGACATGAGACCAGTTATGAAATTATTAAAATACAAATGTTTATTTGTCCTAATAAAGTGAACATTTGTCTCATAGTCTTATTACTCTTTCATCACGAGGAAAATCTGAACCATAACTAGGAAGTAGTTACACTACTACTATTTGACTTGACAGACCCTCTAATGTTGTGTAAGCTATTCAATCTGAATTATGCACTGGACCTCAGTATCCGAGAAACCTTAGAGGATCATTTCTCTCTCTTTCAGGTCACACAGGGTGCCTGGTTAAGTCCCTGTGCTTCACCAGTATGGCTTTCCTGCTGCTGCACATCATCTACCAGGTTACCATCAACAGTCTGCTAGCAGGAGACAACATAGAACCCAACTTCAACTGTGAGTACCAATCTTCTCTACTACACTCCCATTAAAGTGTGATGTCAAAAAATATATAATAATAAAAAATTAAAAAATATATAAACGCAATATGTAAAGTGTTGGTCCCATGTTTCATGAGCTGAACTATAGTATCCCAGATATTTTTTACCTTGTGCTGGGGACAATAAAAGGGTTGAAGTCTGTAGAGGGAGCATCGACCCCAGTAAGTGGGACATGGGCCGGCTGAGGCTGCAGGGTGGGGGTGAGCGGAGGTTACAACCCAGTCCACGCCTAGATCGGGTTACCCACTGGCCCGACACCAGGTTTTTCAGACCAGAACCTGAGCCCTGGTCTGCGTCGCGGCCCAACACAGGCCCCGCTGTTGCTGCTGCAAACCACTGGCACAAATCTCTCCGAGTAGCAATATAAGCCACAACATCTGCACTCAAGATGGGGATAAACATAATGAAAATAAAAAACTCCCTCACTCATGCTGCCCTGACAGAAGTGCATTCAAACCCCGACCGAAAATTTAGAGCGAAGGTGGTCTGTCTCAGATGTAGAGTACAATCATAAAATGTTTTAAATTATGTGCGGGGTCTTCAAGTTGCATAAGAACCCTTGAAACACCCGTCTGACCCTAGTGTTAGCATGCACGGTGTTACGTCAAAAGACTTATCGAAAACAATCGATCAAAGAACTTCAGCGATTCACCAAGTTTTGAAAAACCAAGTGTAACTTTGTGTGCGATGTATAAATAGTTTATTGGGTTAAAAAGTTGGAATTATGTATCACCTGTAAGCCTCTGTCTAGACGCTGTTCTCTTGTAAACAGCTGAGTTAACAGACTTTTTTCTCTCAAATACCCCGGGAATTCCAGAATACTGATGAAAATAGCCTGCCAAACATAATACAGTGGGAAGTTACGGCAGTCCTGAAGTCAGTTGCAGTCAGAATGCAATGAACAGATAATATAAGCAGAAATAATATTGGACACTACAGAGGGTGCTCTTGGGTAGTGTACACCATAGACGGTGCTCTTGGGTAGTGTACACCATAGACGGTGCTCTTGGGTAGTGTACACCATAGACGGTGCTCTTGGGTAGTGTACACCATAGACGGTGCTCTTGGGTAGTGTACACCATAGACGGTGCTCTTGGGTAGTGTACACCATAGACAGTGCTCTTGGTTGTGTACACCATAGACGGTGCTCTTGGGTAGTGTACACCATAGACGGTGCTCTTGGGTAGTGTACACCATAGACGGTGCTCTTGGGTAGTGTACACCATAGACGGTGCTCTTGGGTAGTGTACACCATAGACGCTGCTCTTGGGTAGTGTACACCATAGACGCTGCTCTTGGGTAGTGTACACCATAGACGGTGCTCTTGGGTAGTGTACACCATAGACGCTGCTCTTGGGTAGTGTACACCATAGACGGTGTTCTTGGGTAAATAATAGTGTTCACTATAGACAGTGCTCTTGGGTAGTGTACACCATAGATGGTGCTCGTGGGTAAATAATAGTGTTCACTATAGATGGTGCTCTTGGGTAAATCATAGTGGACACTATAGACGGTGCTCTTTGGTAAATAACAGTGGACACTATAGACAATGCTCTTGGCTAAAAAATTTAGGACACTATAGTTACAATCCATGACTGCAAAGCTACATGGCTCGTTAGCTATAGCTACACTGTAAGCTAGCTTGACGTACTAGAAAGTAATATAAACATGTTGAGAAAAAAGTTACTAAAAGAAACGTGTTTTATTATCTTCTGAATCAATTTGGTTGTCCTGTCTTGATTATAGAAGTTCTATTTTGCTATCTCACCAAATTAAAGAGATCTCTTTGACGCGACATTTAGTCAGTGAATCAGGCCTTCTCCATGGTAGTCAGAGACTCTTTCTGCCATACATGTCTTCAAACTACCGTAAAACCCCCTAAGTAGGCCCTTACCTAAGGACATTTTTGAGTGGCTAAATGCTATGCCCTTAAACAATTCCCAATTCCGGACTGGGCACCGTCGCTGCAGGCTCCGGACTGGGCACCGTCGCCTCTGGAGGCTCTGGACTGGGCACTGTCGCCTCTGGAGGCTCCGGACTGGGCACCGTCGCTGCAGGCTCCGGACTGGGCACCGTCGCCGCTGCAGGCTCCGGACTGGGCACTGTCGCCTCTGGAGGCTCCGGACTGGGCACTGTCGCCTCTGGAGGCTCCGGACCGGAGAACGTCGCTGCTGGAGGCTCCGGACTGGAGAATGTCTCTGGAGGCTCCGGACAGGAGAACATCTCTGGAGGCTCCGGACAGGAGAACATCTCTGGAGGCTCCGGACCGGAGACCGTCACTGGAGGCTCCGGACTGGAGACCTTCGCTGGAGGCTCCGCATTGGAGGACGTCGTTGGATGCTTCCTGCCATGACTCCTCACTGGAGGCTTTGGCCATGACTACTCACTGGAGGCTTCGTGCCACGGATCATCACTGGAGGCTTCGTGCCATGGATCATCACTGGAGGCTTCGTGCCATGGATCATCACTGGAGGCTTCGTGCCATGGATCATCACTGGAGGCTTCGTGCCATGGATCATCACTGGAGGCTTTGTGCCATGGATCATCACTGGAGGCTTCGTGCCATGGATCATCACTGGAGGCTTTGTGCCATGGATCATCACTGGAGGCTTCGTGCCATGGATCATCACTGGAGGCTTCGTGCCATTGATCATCACTGGAGGCTTCGTGCCATGGATCATCACTGGAGGCTTCGTGCCATGGTTCATAGAGAATAAAACCCTCTCTATGGCCAGGGCGTGACACTTCCCTTCCATCCCCTATGTACTGGGCTCGGTTCCATAAAACATCTTAAGTTAATTTCCACCTTATCTCTTTACTTAAAGTTTCCTTAACTTTAAGTCAGTTGCACAAAACATTTTAAGGCTAATTTCCCCCTTAAAATAAGTGAAAAAGCTAAGGGTGCCCATGAGGTCCCTTAAGTGCTTCCTTCAGTATGAATATCAATGTAAACAACATTTGTGGAAGTGAATTTTGCTTTCCTCTGCCCTGGTTTCAAAAGGAAAACATCCACCAGCTAGCTAGCTAGGTAGCTAAATAGTGTGCACAATCCATGGCTACAAAGCCAGCTGACCAGCTAGCTACCTACTCAGTAAGTTAGCTTGATGTGCTAGAAACTAATAGAAACAAGTTGAGATAAAAGTAACAAAAAGAAATGTCTTCAAACTAACATGTCTAACATGTCTTCAAACTACTGTAAAACCACAAATAGAACAATGACATTATGCCCTTACCTACAGAAATGTTTGAGTGGCTTTATGTAACGCCCTTAAATAATTCCCTTAGGTAAGGGACAATTATTCCTGAAGGTAAACACTTAAGATGTTTTGTGCAACCAGGCCCTGGCCCTTCCATTCCTTATGTAGTGGCCCTTCTCTTCCATTCCTTATGTAGTGGCCCTGCCCTTCCATTCCTTATGTACTTGCCCTTCCATCTGTTATGTACTGGCCCTTCTCTTCCTTCCCTTATGTACTGGCCCTTCCATCCCTTATGTACTGGCCCTTCCATCCCTTATGTAGTGGCCCTTCTCTTCCATCCCTTATGTACTGGCCCTTCCATCTGTTATGTACTGGCCCTTCCATCCCTTATGTACTGGCCCTTCCATCTATTATGTACTGGCCCTTCCATCTGTTATGTATTGGCCCTTCCATCCCTTATGTACTGGCCCTTCCATCTGTTATGTACTGGCCCTTCCATCTGTTATGTAATGGCCCTTCCATCCCTTACGTACTGGCCCTTCCATCCCATCCTTTATGTACTGGCCCTTCCATCTGTTATGTACTGGCCCTTCCATCCCTTATGTACTGGCCCTTCCATCTGTTATGTACTGGCCCTTCCATCCCTTACGTACTGGCCCTTCCATCTGTTATGTACTGGCCCTTCCATCTGTTATGTACCCCTTCCATCTGGCCCTTCCATCCCTTACGTACTGGCCCTTCCATCCTATCCTTTATGTACTGGCCCTTCCATCAGTTATGTACTGGCCTTTCCATCCCTCCATCCCTTATGTACTGGCTCTTCCATTTGTTATGTACTGGCCCTTCCATCCCTTATTTCCATCTGTTATGTACTGGCCCTTCCATCTTTATGTACTGGCCCTTCCATCCCTTATGTACTGGCCCTTCCATCTGTTATGTACTGGCCCTTCCATCTGTTATGTATCCCTTCCATCCCTTACGTACTGGCCCTTCCATCCCATCCTTTATGTACTGGCCCTTCCATCTGTTATGTACTGGCCCTTCCATCCCTTATGTACTGGCCCTTCCATCTGTTATGTACTGGCCCTCCTCCATCCCTTACGTACTGGCCCTTCCATCTGTTATGTACTGGCTCTTCCATCTGTTATGTACTGGCCCTTCCATCTGTTATGTACTGGCCCTTCCATCCCTTACGTATGGCCCTTCCATCCTATCCTTTATGTACTGGCCCTTCCATCAGTTATGTACTGGCCTTTCCATCCCTTATGTACTGGCCCTTCTCCATCCTCTTCCATTTGTTATGTACTATCCCTTATGTACTGGCTCTTCCATCTGTTATGTACTGGCCCTTCCATCCTTTATGTACTGGCCCTTCCATCCCTTATGTACTGGCCCTTCCATCTGTTATGTACTGGCCCTTCCATCTGTTATGTACTGGCCCTTCCATCCCTTATGTACTGGCCCTTCCATCCCATCCTTTATGTACTGGCCCTTCCATCTGTTATGTACTGGCCCTTCCATCTGTTATGTACTGGCCCTTCCATCCTTTATGTACTGGCCCTTCCATCCTTTATGTACTGGCCCTTCCATCCTTTATGTACTGGCCCTTCCATCTGTCATGTACTGGCCCTTCCATCCTTTATGTATTGGCCCTTCCATCTGTTATGTACTGGCCCTTCCATCCTTTATGTACTGGCCCTTCCATCTGTTATGTACTGGCCCTTCCATCTGTTATGTACTGGCCCTTCCATCCCATCCTTTATGTACAGGCCCTTCCATCTGTTATGTACTGGCCCTTCCATCCCATCCTTTATGTACAGGCCCTTCCATCTGTTATGTACTGCCCCTTCCATCCCATCCTTTATGTAGTGGCCCTTCCATCTGTTATGTACTGGCCCTTCCATCTGTTATGTACTGGCTCTTCCATCTGTTATGTACTGGCCCTTCCATCCCATCCTTTATGTACAGGCCCTTCCATCCCCAACTAGTTCTCACAGTCTCATGTCACTATTAGACGCTTATCCATGTTTCTTAGACATCAAATTAACTCCAAATGTTTAAGGTTAGGGTTAAATGTATGCATTAACTCAGAAATCTTAAGGTTAGACATTAACTCAGAATGGTTAAGGTTTGGGATAGGCTTAAAACAAAAAACTCAAAAACACCTTTCCATTGCTGGATTTGAATTTGCAACCTTTGTAATCAGAGACAGATGCTTACATCCATCCATCTTTCCCGTCAACTATGAACTAGCAAAACCAAAACCTACTTGAAGGTTTCAGTGCTCACTGTTGCCCCTAGTTGCCGGTTTCCACATCAAATACTGACTTGTATCACGGATGACCTGGCTGTCCATCCCTTATCTACCGTTCCTTCCAACACAGAACATGACTGAATCCTTATATGATTGGATGATTTGGATTCCATCTGGATTCATGTCAGCTTACAGCTTTCTCTTATTCTTTTACTTAGAGCTAATGGACATGACCACATTGGTCCTCCGTGACAGGGCGGGTGTTGTACTGTGGTTGGCGTTGTAAGATGGACAGCTGGGGAAGTGAACGTGAGTCTCTACGCCCC
The DNA here is from genome assembly GCF_018296145.1 of Oncorhynchus tshawytscha. Lineage (NCBI taxonomy): Eukaryota > Metazoa > Chordata > Actinopteri > Salmoniformes > Salmonidae > Oncorhynchus > Oncorhynchus tshawytscha. The sequence goes on from NC_056444.1 coordinate 11,278,942, forward strand.
CAGACATGGCGGCTGTCTCCCAGGGTCCTCAGCATGGCTCTCAAAGGTCAAAGTTTGGGGCCCCAGGGGAACCAATGAGAACCCAGCAGAGCATGGTGTGCTGGTGGTAGGCCCAGGCACACGTCAGACAGATGTGGGAGGTTGTTTGTGTGTCACTCTGCTTTGCCTCACTACATCAGTCCACCTCTGTTCCAGATCACCCTTTTATACTCTTATTTCACTCTCTGTCATTCCTGTTGATGTCTCATTCCTCCATGCTAGCGTTCTTTCTCATGTAGGCTACTTCCTCAAAATGCCCTCCTGAAACCCCCCCTCAATCAAGTTCCTTCAGTTCCTTTGCGTTGTGACACGTTGTCGCCAAAGGTGTAAAGGTTAAGCTCGAGCATAGCTCCTGTCTCCTCTCTACTATACAGTAGTATGAAGAGCAAGTTATTCTCTACCTCAGTGGATCCCAAACTGTGGGGGTACTATACTATAATATACTACTGTATAGTATATTATATTATAACTATATTATTATTATTGTCCCCCAATGCTGGAAGGGGGCCCTGAGTGAAAACATTTCAGAACCCCTGCTCTAACTAACCTCTGTTGAATTTTGCTGTTACTCTTAGGTCATACTATTTACTCCCTGTTACAGTATACACTGAGTGTACCAAAGATTAGGAATGCCATCCTAACATTGAGTTGAACCCCTTTTTGCCCTCAGAACAGCCTCAATTCGACAGGGCATGGACTCGATAAGGTGTTGAGAGCGTTCCACAGGGATGCTGGCCCATGTTGACTCCAACGCTTCCCACAGTTGTGTCAAGTCGACTGGATGTCCTTTGAGTGGTGGACCATTCTTGATACACACGGGAAACTGTTGAGCGTTAAAAACCCAGCAGAGTTGCAGTTTTAGACACAAACCGGTGCACCTGGCACCTACTACCATACCCCGTTCAAAGGCACTTCAGTCTTTTGTCTTACACATTCCCCCTCTGAATAGCACACATACACAATCCATGTCTCAATTGTCTTAAAAATCTGTCTTTTGGAGGCCTACCGAGTGGTGCAGACCTGGGTTCGATCCCAGGCTATATCACAACTGGCCGTCATCAGGGGTTCCTTAGGGCGGCACACAATTGGCCCAGCGTCATTAGGGGAGCGTTGTTAGGGGAAGGTTTGGCTGGGGGGGCTTCACTTGGCTCATTGTGCTCTTGACCTTGGTCATCATTTGAATGGTGTTTCCTCTGACAGATTGGTGCGGTTGGATGTTAAGAAGTGTGGTTTGACGGGTCATGTTTCATAGGATGCTTGACCTTTGCCCTCCCAAGCCCATTGAGTTGCAGCAATGAGACAATATCTACTGATTAAATTGGATTTAACTTTCACCTGGATTCACCTGGTCAGTCACTGTTATGGAAAGAGCAGGTGTTCTCAATGTTTTGTACACTCAGTGAATATAAGGATAATATCATTGGAAACACTCATTACAATCCTTACAGAAAAAACATGATTTCAGATGTGGAAAAAATGTGAAAACATTTGCAACACTTCACAGGTGATCACATGTATTCACATATGTAGTTTCATGTTAGCACATGTTGCTTTACATGTTGTCACATGTTATCACATTAACTTCACATAAGATCAAGATCATGTGTTTTTGGAACACTGTGTGTGTGTTTTTCTGTAAGGGAATCCTCCACAGTAGCTGGTTGGACTCGATTTCTTAACCAGAATCATGATGATTGATATGGCCTCTAATCTGTAGCTACATTAACACAACACACTTACTATTAACTCACCTCTACTTCTAAAAGTTAGACATGTTGACAGTTTCCAATTATGGTACTGGTAAACTGACTTTATATTAAGTTGCAGGCGTTCGTTATTGTTTTTCCTCACGCTAGTGACAGTTCTGTTCCATTTTCAGGGAAATGCTGCGCTTGGCTTGGTGTGCATCTTCAGGGAGGACTTTCAGCATGATATAACCTACAACAGACTGTAGAACTGTGGTAATAACGTAGTGTCCCTGAAGAACACTGTGTTCAAACAAGCTATGGATTGATACTTTGGAGTCATTCTTTGGCCTTGCTGAAACGTCAGGGACCTGAACATCTGTTCTAGTAATAGCCTCGTTCTAATTATATGCACACTCTTAGAACAAAAGGGTTCCAAAACCATTCATCGGCTCTCCCCATAGGAAAACCCTTTTGGGTTCCACGTAGAACCCTTTTGGGTTCCACATAGAACCCGTTGGAACTGAACTGAAATGAACTGACACCAAGTGATGTTATAGAGAACATTGCCAACATCTATTTTCTACTGTCTCTAGATAGTGATGTCATATGGGGCTTTAAAACAAAAGTTTAGGTGGTTTTATCATGGGAATCAGTATTCCTACTTTTATTGCTTTCTGACTTTCTATTCATAGCAGTAGACTAGAGTCTACTATCTCAAAGTGTGTCACGGAATCTCACATCTGTTTACTGCTGACAGGCCCTTCCATCCCATCCTTTATGTACAGGCCCTTCCATCTGTTATGTACTGGCCCTTCCATCCCATCCTTTATGTACTGGCCCTTCCATCTGTTATGTAGTGGCCCTTCCATCTGTTATGTACTGGCCCTTCCATCTGTTATGTACTGGCTCTTCCATCTGTTATGTACTGGCCCTTCCATCCCATCCTTTATGTACAGGCCCTGCCATCCCCAACTAGTTCTCACAGTCTCATGTCACTATTAGACGCTTATCCATGTTTCTTAGACATCAAATTAACAATACAATAACAGTACAATAAACCTGATTGGTTGGGGATGTTCTGCGCTGTGTTGAGTTGCAAGGGAGGCAGAATCCATCAAATTCACACTTTACTAATCTTGCACTACGGAAAGAGGAGTTTAATTAGATCTTGTCAAAATGATTACATAATTTGTGGGCTTTTGTTTGGCTCTGCAATATATGTTATTGCAATCCAAGTTTACCAAAGTGCGGGCTAGGTTGAATTCCAGCCTAGGATTTCAATTGAGCAAACAGATGTGAACTATGCCCATATGAACTTTCACTTCTGACAGCATTTGATGCACTGCATTATGTTGAGGATCCCTGTTAGCAGTGTTCAACAGTGAGCGGTTCATTGCGGTGCACTTCGTTGACCAGCAGCTATGACATCACAGCGCTAGCTAAGGGGGAAGCCAAGCCCAAACAAGAAGCACTCCTTCACACAGGGAAGGTTATCTGATTGTCCAACAGTCAACACCATTTCCTTTGTTTTTATATTTCCTCCAGGTCCAAGTGGCCTTTGAGTATGTTATGGTGGTGTGTGTACTGCACTGTACTGTATGGGCTTGAAGGGGGAGGGGTGGCTAGTCAACATGGCCTTAACAACAAGATACTAATAGAACTTTAGGAAAACTTCACGAGGCGCACGCTCACTTATCGCCCTCGCCACTGTATCCTCACTGCACCCCGACGCGAGCTCGGTGTATTTCCTGGTCTTGCACAAAAATGGCATCTCCCTGCCTCTGTCTCTGTTGGCAGGGAATACGTCTCCACTGTATAGAATATTCCGGGGAGGGTGCAGGCAGCCCTCAGAACGCAGAGTGAAGTGAAGGAGCGAGAGAGGGAGCAAAAACAAGTAGCCCTTCTGTGGAGGCAACACTAGGTGAAGTCAGAGATGAAAGGTGGATTAAAAATGTGCCTGGCTGCTATAAGAGAGTGTTGTGGCGAGAGTAAAGGGCTGCTATGTGAAGAGAGACTGGGACATCTGAGATAGTGTAGACTACAGTTGAACTGCCCTTGTAATGTGAGGTAAGTCAAAAGTGCGGGTTTAGTCTCCCGAGTGGCACAGCGGTCTAAGGCACTGCATGTCAGTGCTAGAGGCGTCACTACAGACCCTGATTCGATTCCAGGCTGTATCACAACCGGCCGTGATTGGGAGTCCCATCGGGCAGTGCACAATTGTCGTTAGGGTTTGGCCGGGGTAGGCCGTCATTGTAAATAAGAATTTGTTCTTAATTAAGTGGCTTACCTAATTAAATAAAGGTTAAATAAATACAAAAATACATTTACAAAAAGTGGACCTATACCAAAATGTACCTTGAGAAAAGCCACAGATAAAATGTGGTGTCGGTTAAATTGATATTAAGAAGTGAATTTTTGAAACACTCCAGAAACCTACTTTTTGTATGTGCATCTTACTTCGTAAACTTTACTAGTAAAAATGACTAGTAGAAATAGTAATAGAGATTCATTGGAGTGTAGTAGGAAGTGTGTGTACGAGCTCTGTTGGGTTGTCAGGACACCAGCAACAAGACTGTTTCACCTATCACCACATTCAAGAGCAAAAATGACAAAACGTCCAAAAGGTGACTCCTGTTTTTGTCATTAATAGCTCTGAGTGTCCTGCTATAAGAATCCTCTTCCCCAGGATGTGCAGCCCAATTCACAACAAAAACAATCCATCACACCATGGAACTATGAGCCACGTTTCACAGGGATGCAGGCAGCACGGACCAAGGAGAGGATGGGTCCTGACAACTTTCAGTTTCCACTAGCCACGTTATTGGTCAGAACTAATGTAAACAAAATGTCAAACCCAATAATAACGTTGTAGATGTGTCCCACAGTAGGCTGTGTGGAGGTGGGAGGCGAAAAGCATCTGTGCCAGAGCTTCAGTCATATCTTCTCCCTCTGGATTGGACCCCTTGTCCCGACTAATAACAGTGAAGAATAGTGAAATCTAGCAAAAAGATCTTGTTTCAAATCATCGATTTAGCGGCCTTGCCTTGAGTGGGCCCCTCGATTTGGCCCTCTACTGACTTGGCCTCGGATGTGTGCTTGGTCAGTCAGCGAGGGAGCTGCAGCCATGTTTACCAGGTGTACGTCCGTCCGTTTGTCTGTCCGTCTGTTTCCAATTGAATTGGAGAAGTAGAGGTTAAGATGAGGTCATCATTAAGAGACTTCCAGGAAGGAACAGGTCTTTATGTCTTATGTCCTCCTCTATCGCCATAACTACACAAAAACTCAATGTCTGTAAGCCCAACCAAAAACGCAATTAGCTCTCAGTACTGAAGCTTAACAATCCACAGAGGACCTCGGTCTTTGATATCCCCCCCAAAAATTACATGACTGCAATTGAATCCCAAAATGCACATAAACTGAAAGTATTTCCCTGTTTTCTTTTTAAGGAATTTCTATGGTAGTTTGCAGGTTTTTTACAAGATGTCTCAACCACAATTTGTTTACATTGTCGAAGCATTGACTTGTAGGAGTCTGGTTTGGTAGATTCCCATGTTGTTCAGAAAGACTTCAGGGGTGTTTTAGGCCTTGTTTTCCCAGAACAACCATCATCTGTACAATAACCCATTTTCAGCCATATGAAAACATTGTGCTCCGCAGCACAGACAGCCTCTAAAATGGCTCACTCTCAGCAGAAGGAAACCACTGTTGTTTTTCTGCTGGGGGATTGTTTTTAGACTGTCGAGACCACAGGTGTTTCTGAATTGCTCATTGTTGTTTTGGAAAAAATTAACTGTTACAAGCTGTCTAGAATGAACACGAGAAATAGAAACTCAAAGAAAACTATTTGAGGGTCCTTTTGTTCTTCCTCGTGTCCTTCCTACCTTCCTAACAGCTTGCTCTCTCTCCTTTTCATGTGCTGTCTGTTTGTATGGACACGCTGGAGGCCTCACTCTCGTCGTTTTATTGGCCACCTCCTTTGAGTTATGACCTAATGCCCAGATGATTTCCACCATTCCTGTGACCATGACATCATAGAGTGATAAAGAGAGAAAGACTAAGGGAAGTAGCAGTAAATCTGCACTAAATTCACTACGTACAGCAATCGGTGTTGGGCTAACCCAGGTATGTAGCATGATCTAGGCAAGGGAGTTGTATCCGTCTTGACAGACAAATGTTATAATTAGGACTTCTGAGGCTTTGTTGATCCACCAGATCTACCAGATCACTGTCCCGGGGTACAGTGTATACAGGGATACTGTACTGCATTACCCCTGGACAGTGGTCTGGTACTGGTATTCCCTGTATATACTGTACCCGTGGACAGTGATCTGGTAGTCCCTGTATATACTGTACCCCTGGACAGTGATCTGGTACTGGTAGTCCCTGTATATACTGTACCCCTGGACAGTGATCTGGTAGTCCCTGTATATACTGTACCCCTGGACAGTGATCTGGTAGTCCCTGTATATACTGTACCCCTGGACAGTGATCTGGTACTGGTACTCCCTGTATATACTGTACCCCTGGACAGTGATCTGGTAGTCCCTGTATATACTGTACCCCTGGACAGTGATCTGGTACTGGTAGTCCCTGTATATACTGTACCCGTGGACAGTGATCTGGTAGTTCCTGTATATACTGTACCCCTGGACAGTGATCTGGTACTGGTACTCCCTGTATATACTGTACCCCTGGACAGTGATCTGGTAGTCCCTGTATATACTGTACCCCTGGACAGTGATCTGGTACTGGTAGTCCCTGTATATACTGTATCCCTGGACAGTGATCTGGTAGTCCCTGTATATACTGTACCCCTGGACAGTGATCTGGTACTGGTAGTCCCTGTATATACTGTACCCCTGGACAGTGATCTGGTATTCTCTGTACATACTGTCTCCCTGGACTGTGATCTCAAATCAGATCAAATGGATTTATAAAGCCCTTCTTACATCAGCTGATATCTCAAAGTGCTGTACAGAAACCCACTCAAGTGACGCATCCCTCCTAGGGAACAGCAAGCAATGCAGGTGTAGAAGCACGGTCACTCTGAAAAATTCCCTAGAAAGGCCAGAACCTGGGAAGAAACCTAGAGAGGAAACAGGCTATGAGGGGTGGCCAGTCCTCTTCTGGCTGTGCCGGGTGGAGATTAAAACAGAACATGGCCAAGATGTTCAAATGTTCATAAATGACCAGCATGGTCAAATAATAATAATCACAGTAGTTGTCGAGGGTGCAACAGGTCAGCACCTCAGGAGTAAATGTCAGTTGGCTTTTCATAGCCGATCATTCAGAGTATCTCTACCATTCCTGTTTTCTCTAGAGAGTTGAAAACAGCAGGTCTGGGACAGGTAGCACGTCCGGTGAACAGGTCAGGGTTCCATTGCCGCAGGCAGAACAGTTTAAACTGGAGCAGCAGCACGGCCAGGTGGACTGGGGACAGCAAGGAGTCATCAGGCCAGGTAGTCCTGAAGCATGGTCCTAGGGCTCAGGTCCTCTGAGAGAGAGAAAGAAAGAAAGAAAGAACGAAAGAGAGCGAAAGAGAGAGAGAAAGAGAGAATTAGAGAAAGCATACTTAAAATCACACAGGACACCAGATACGACAGGAGAAATACTCCAGATATAACAGACTGACCCTAGCCCCACGACACATAAACTACTGCAGCATAAATACTGGAGGCTGAAACAGGAGGGGTAGGGAGACACTGTGGCCCCATCCAACAATAACCCCGGACAGGGCCAAACAGGCAGGATATAACCCCACCCACTTTGCAAAAACACAGCCCCCACACCACTAGAGGGATATCTTCAACCACCAACTTACCATCCTGAGACAAGGCCGAGTATAGCCCACAAAGATCTCCACCACGGCACAACCCATCTGGTACTGGTAGTCCCTGTATATACTGTACCCCTGGACAGTGATCTGGTACTGGTATTCCCTGTATATACTGTCTCCCTGGACAGTAATCTGGTACTCCCTTTATATACTGTACCCCTGGACAGTGATCTGGTACTGATAGTCCCTGTATATACTGTATCCCTGGACAGTGATCTGGTACTGGTAGTCCCTGTATATACTGTACCTCTGGACAGTGATCTGGTACTAGTATTCCCTGTATTTATTGTACACCTGGACAGTGATCTGGTACTAGTATTCCCTGTATTTATTGTACCCCTGGACAGTGATCTGGTACTGGTAGTCCCTGTATTTATTGTACCCCTGGACAGTGATCTGGTACTGGTAGTCCCTGTATTTATTGTACCCCTGGACAGTGATCTGGTACTAGTATTCCCTGTATTTATTGTACCCCTGGACAGTGATCTGGTACTAGTATTCCCTGTATTTATTGTACCCCTGGACAGGGATCTGGTACTAGTATTCCCTGTATTTATTGTACCCCTGGACAGTGATCTGGTACTAGTATTCCCTGTATTTATTGTACCCCTGGACAGGGATCTGGTACTAGTATTCCCTGTATTTACTGTACCCCTGGACAGTGATCTGGTACTAGTATTCCCTGTATTTATTGTACCCCTGGACAGTGATCTGGTACTAGTATTCCCTGTATTTATTGTACCCCTGGACAGGGATCTGGTACTAGTATTCCCTGTATTTACTGTACCCCTGGACAGTGATCTGGTACTAGTATTCCCTGTATTTACTGTACCCCTGGACAGGGATCTGGTACTAGTATTCCCTGTATTTACTGTACCCCTGGACAGTGATCTGGTACTAGTATTCCCTGTATTTACTGTACCCCTGGACAGTGATCTGGTACTAGTATTCCCTGTATTTATTGTACCCCTGGACAGGGATCTGGTACTAGTATTCCCTGTATTTACTGTACCCCTGGACAGTGATCTGGTACTAGTATTCCCTGTATTTACTGTACCCCTGGACAGGGATCTGGTACTAGTATTCCCTGTATTTACTGTACCCCTGGACAGTGATCTGGTACTAGTATTCCCTGTATTTACTGTACCCCTGGACAGGGATCTGGTACTAGTATTCCCTGTATTTACTGTACCCCTGGACAGTGATCTGGTACTAGTATTCCCTGTATTTACTGTACCCCTGGACAGGGATCTGGTACTAGCATTCCCTGTATTTACTGTACCCCTGGACAGGGATCTGGTACTAGTATTCCCTGTATTTACTGTACCCCTGGACAGCCCTGGATGTTATTACACCACTGCGTTATTATGTGCCACCACATTATTGCGCTCCCTGCACCCTGCACCCATTAGCAGGGAGCTGCTAAACAGCTGTTGTAGTCACAACTATGCTCCACAAAACCTCTCTCTCTCCCTTCCCTTCTCTCACACTTCTCCTCTCTTTCCCTCTTTCTCTTTCTCACTTTGTCCCTTCTCTTTGACACTCTCTCTCTCTCTCACTTTGTCCCTTCTCTTTGACACTCTCTCTCTCTTTCTCACTTTGTCCCTTCTCTTTGACACTCTCTCTCTCTCTCTCTCTCTCTCACACTTTGTCCCCTCTCTCTCTCACTTTGTCCCCTCTCTCTCTCACTTTGTCCCCTCTCTCTCTCTCACTTTGTCCCCTCTCTCTCTCTCTCTCTCTCTCTCAATTTGTCCCCTCTCTCTCTCTCTCTCTCTCTCTCTCTCTCAATTTGTCCTCTCTCTCTCTCTCTCTCTCTCTCTCTCTCTCTCTCTCTCCTCTTCACTTTGGCCCCACTCTGACACTCTCTTTCTCTCATGTAATATGTATACTGTAGCTGCTAACTAAAGATAATGCAAAATAACACCTGTTGGTTTTTGAGGCCTTTGAATAACAAGGGATAGGTTAGTCTGTCACTGAAAATAACTAACTACTGTCATCCTGCATTCTGCCCATAGGCTTTTTCATTGTGGAGATAGAGGGACTAAAATTCTACTTATCTTTTCAGAGACAAACATTTTTAGCCAAATGTAGAGTTTATTTTTACCAGAGCATTGTAAGTAACTTTTTAAAATGATTTTATATTGTAAATCCAAAGTTGGCCTACTTCCATCAGCCCAGTTTTTACACTTAACAGTACGCGCTTTCACTGTTACGCTCTGAGACATTCTTCTGCATGGGGTCATTTACCACTTTAATGGACAAATACATTATTCTGTCAGGCCTGAATCAATTTACTGAACCTACTATAAGCATCCAGAAATATAAACACACAAATCTAAAGCAACGCGAGGCGCCACCACTCTACACCACTCCTGTGACAGATGGACTTTTTCAGACGTCGAAAACCTGGACTCTTTACATCAGCTGAGTCAGAAAACCTCCATGCACCTTAGTTAGAAAACAGCTCATCAAACACGCATGACATTTTCCCATGTGCCCCGGCATAAATCTGGGTCCATAATATTGTATTAATGAGAGAATAAATTCACATGGATGTATGATCTTGGTTTGGCAGCACTTCATCATTGGAGTACGTTGTGGTTGTAGCCTTCCCTCATAGACAATGTCCAGGCTGTATTATAACCATAACATTTTGGGGTGGCGGAGAGTGAAGGAGGAGGGGGGTGGGGGGGTGCCATGATGTAAGCGAGAAACTGACGTAAACAAACGCCCCCTCCTCTTTATTGGCTTAGCCATGGGAACAATATAATGGGGATTCATTAAAGGAACCTTGCATAGTTCGCTGTCTTGCAGCCAATAGCAACACATACAGTACATTAATCGTAGTATACTTTGCCAATCGCCATAGCACAGGTGATGTATCCATCAGAGAGAAACGTATACTGAACAAAAATATTAATTATTTTAATTAGCTATAGTTCATATAAGGAAATCAGTCAATTTAAATAAATTCATTAGTTCCTAATCTATGGATTTCACATGACTGGACAGGCCCACCCACTTGGGAGCCAGGCCCAGCCAATCAGAATGAGTTTTCCACCATTACAGACATAAATACTCCTTAGTTTCACCAGCTGTTCGGGTGGCTGGTCTCAGACAATCCCACAAGTGAAGAAACCGGATGTGGAGGTCCTGGGCCGGCATGGTTACACCTGGTCTGCGGTTTGGAGGCCAGTTAGATGTACTGCCAAATGTTCTAAAAGAATGTTGGAGGCGGCTAATGGTAGAGAAATTAACATTTAATTATCTGGCAACAAGTCTGGTGGACACTCCTGCAGTCAGCAAATCAACTGTATTGTGTGACAAAACTGCACATTTTACAGTGGCCTTTTATTGTTCAAAAGGTGCACGTGTGTAATGATCATGCTGTTTAATCAGCTTCTTGATATGCCACACCTGTCAGGTGGATGAATTATTTTGGCAAAGGAGAAATGCTCACTAACAGGGATGTAAACAAATGTGTACACAAAATTTGAGAGAAATAAGATTTTTGTGCATATGGAACATTTCTGAGATCTTTTATTTCAGCTCATGAGACATGGGACCAACACTTTACATATTGCGTTTATATTTTTGTTCATTATTCTTGCTGGTAGCCGGCATCAAAACAGCTGAGCCAGAGAGGTTCATTTTGAGAATAGTGACTAGAATGTTAACTAATCCCTCATAGAAATAGCTCAACTCAATTACAAAGCGGTTAATATGTAACTACAGTACGTGTTAATGCAGGGTCCTTACTACAGTTATTACTGTGTAGTTACATAAGTATAAGGGCAACTTAAAGTAAGGTGTTACCGATAAATATATTGTTGATAAAGTTGAATGAATTTAACTTAAGTACAGAAATGACTTCCTCAGCATGTAGTACTGTAACTATTGCAGTTAAATTCATTTTTTAAACAGGACGTTTTCATCATCAGCCATCTCAGTCGAGAACATGTCTTCTCATCCGTGGAGGGCCTATAGCCAGGCAATTAATGAGCTGACGACAGAGCTAATTAGCACTGACTCATTGATCTGTCGTTAGAGTAACTATCCTCAGATCAGATGGGAGGATAGGGGTGCGGGGGCAGTGAGTTGGGAGTTCGCACTTAGCTGTAAGACAGCTGCAAATCCCAACTCTCTCACCCGGAGGGGGCCTTTCGCATACATGGAAATGTCCCTGGAAACAAAAAGCCCATCAGCCCAAAGACTTTCAAGAAAATAAAAAGGTAGTTTGATTTGCCCCGCGTCATTAAATCAATGTACAGCAGAGTTGCATGTCATAAACACACTCGGTCTGAAGTATGTTCAAACAAGAGGGAGGAGAAGGGAAGAGAGGAGAGCGAGAAGGAATCGTCTGCTAATTGCATGAGTCGTGTGAGTCACAGAGGATGACAGCTTACTGTGAGGCGGAGTGTGTTCCAAGAGGCTGTCGAGGTGCATGGCCGCCCCCGTGTGAGTGTGTGTTTGTGCGGTTCACCTTCACTAACATTTGGTTTAGACCTGTGTTACTGTCATAATGAGGGTCAGTGTGCATGTGAAACCACTGGATTCAAGATTCAATTCTTCATGTATGTAATCTGTGAATCATTTGAAAAGATGAAGTGTGTTTGCACCCCGGTGTGTCCATAGAAAGTGTATCCAGTCCAAAAATAGATAGCATGCACTTTTTTCAGTGTATGCTAATGTTGCTCAGGTCTTCAACGCTCATTGCTGAATAATAGGGAGGCTCTGCAGGATAACAGAAAGTGCTTCAGGAAGGCATGCCATTTGGGCAGTCACCATCTTGAATCCATCTCAAGAGTTTTGAATAATGGTCCACTCTGTTGAATGAAGATTTAGACGTCTATGTTTTGTCTTTTTTGCAGGTTCAACATGGGAGAAGTCGGTGCGACAGCTGGGCTTGGAAAGGTAAGAGACCAATGCTTTTACATTTAATCAAACTAGTCTACTAGTGTATATAGCACAGTTTAATTTGTATACAGTGCATTCGGAAAGTATTCAGATCCCTTGACCCTAACCCTTTATCCTAACTCCTAACCCTAACCCTTTATCCTAACTCCTAACCCTAACCCTTTATCCTAACTCCTAACCCTAACCCTTTATCCTAACTCCTAACCCTAACCCTTTATCCTAACTCCTAACCCTAACCCTTTATCCTAACTCCTAACCCTAACCCTTTATCCTAACTCCTAACCCTAACCCTTTATCCTAACTCCTAACCTTAACCCTTTATCCTAACTCCTAACCCTAACCCTTTATCCTAACTCCTAACCCTAACCCTTTATCCTAACCCTAACCCTTTATCCTAACTCCTAACCTTAACCCTTTATCCTAACTCCTAACCCTAACCCTTTATCCTAACTCCTAACCTTAACCCTGCGCCTAGCCTAGCTAACGTTAGCTATCATTAGCCACAACAAATTAGAATTTGTAATATATCATACATTTTGCTAATTTGCAATACACTGTATATATATTCACGGCGCAGGGGTCTAAGGCACTGCATCTCAGTGTTTACAGACACCCTGGTTCAATTTCATGATTGGGAGTCCCATAGGGCGGCGGACAATTGGCCCAGTGTCGTCCGGGTTTGGCCGGTGTTGGCCGTCAATGTAAATAAGAATTTGTTCTTAACTGACTTGTCTAGTTTAATATATATATTTTTTGTTTTTGTGTGGGTAAGGGGTGAGTATCCTCCCACCCCTTACATAGGACAAGAAAGTTGACGTATTCTAATGTACATCACAACTATGCATTCTAAGGCATAGTGTCACAGTAATGAAGATGTTCAATTGAGCTCAACTGAATGATTACGTTTAAGTTTACATGCAAATACACAAGTTCAAAAACAGTGGCTGAACACAAACAGTCCAGGTTCCATTCTCATCACTCTGGTGGGGCTTAATCGCAGCACACAGACGAGTGTGTTTTCCCAAGTGAGTCATCCATAGGCCCTGCTGCTCAGCAATGGTTCTGTCAGGACCGTGACTTTAGCTATGTTTCCATTCACTTTTTTTCCAGAGATTTTTTTGTTGACATTTAGAAAGTGTGCATTGAAAATAGATGCAACAATTGCCTGCTATGGTGGGTTTTCAGTGGATCGATAAAAACAACTGGACGTAATGACGTCACACAAACATGTGACATTTATCTGTTTCACATCTCAGGTAGCCCGCAAAAGCCACTGTCTTGATACACTATATATACAAAAGTATGTGGACACCTCTTAAAATTAGAGGATTCGGCTATTTCAGCCACAACCATTGCTGACAGGTGTATAAAATCGAGCACACAGCCATCAAATCTCAATAGACTAACAGTGTAGCCTAGTGGTTAGAGCATTGGACTAGTAACCAAAAGGTTACAAGATCGAGTCCTTGAGCTGACAAGGTAAAAATCTGTTGTTCTGGCCCTGAACAAGGCAGTTAACCCACTGTTCCTAGGCCGTCATTGAAAATAAGAATGTGTTCTTAACTGACTTGCCTAGTTAAATAAAGATAAAATATATATGTTTTAAAAAAATCCGTTAGTCAAATTTCTACCCTGCTAGAGCTTCTGTAACTGGTCAACTGTAACTGCTGTTACTGTGAAGTGGAAAAGTCTAGGAGCAACAACGGCTCAGGCGGGAAGTGTTTGGCCGCACAAGGACACAGAATGCGACCCACCGAGTGCTAAATCGTGTAGCGCGTAAACATCATCTGTCCTCGGTTGCAACACTCACTATCGAGTTCCAAACTGTCTCTGGAAGCAACGTCAGCACAAGAACTGTTTGTCGGGAGCTTCATAAAATGGGTTTCCATGGCCGAGCAGCCTCACACAAGCCTAAGATCACCATGCGCAATGCCAAGCATCGATTGAAGTGGTGTAAAGCTTGGACTCTGGAGCAGTGGAAATGCGTGGAAATGCGTTCCCTGGAGTGATGAATCACACTTCACCATCTGGCAGTCTGACGATTTAATCTGTGTTTGCCAGATGCCAGGAGAACGCTACCTGCCTGAATGTATAATGCCAACTGTAAAGTTTGGTGGAGGAGGAATAATGGTTTGGGGCTGTTTTTCATGGTTCAGGCTAGGCCCCTTAGTTCCAATGAAGGGAAATCGTAATGCTACGGCATACAATGACATTCTAGACGGTTCTGTGTTTCCAACTTTGTGGCAACAATTTGGGTAAGGCCCTTACCTGATTTTGCATGACAATGTCCCCGGTGTGGAAGAACTTGACTGGCCTGCACAGAGCCCTGACCTCAACCTCATCGAACACCTTTGGGATGACTTGGAACGCTGACTGTGAGCCAGGCCTAATCGCCCAACATCAGTGCCCGACCTGAATGGAAGCAAGTCCCCACAGCAATGTTCCAACATTTAGTGGAAAGCCTTCGCAGAAGAGCGTAGGCTGTTATAGCAGCAAAGGGGAGACCAATTCCATATGAATGCCTGCATGATTTTGGACTGAGATGTTCGATGAGCAGGTGTCCACATACTTTTGGTCATGTAGTGTATTTCAATGGGTTTATATGATTCATTGAAATGACCATTTAACAGCAGGAAATATCCCAGACTTTACCTTTAATGTGGATTTGTGATGCTGCTTTCTGTGAACATAGACAGATACATTTTGATCGACATAACATCAACAGACAGACATCGGGACCACAACAGACAGACATATTGTGACCACAGCATCTGCCATTCTCCCAAATATAACATATAAAAAAATCTAAATGTCAAATATAATCCCATGTCTAAATACGGACATCCAAACAAAGTATTGACAGATGTCAGTCCATTTTCTCCCTTCCAGGCATATTATGGTTAGAAAACAGACGTCTCATTCACTACGAGGGTTAAGTCATGATTACACACTGTCCAAGGCTTTATTGATGCATTCGTATGCGTGAAAGCGAGATATGTGCCTCATCCCAAGCTGTGTTTAGCTGGAACGGCCAGCCGTAAAATAGTAGACTCAGCCAAAGCAGAGGTTTGGTGTTTTCTCAAGTCTGCACCCAAACTACATTGTGTCATGACGATTGTAGTGGGCGTTTATTTTCCCAGCATCGGCTGTTATTATGGTTGGTGCGGCCGCCGGGTTCACAGACATTACGATTGTTTAACTGTCGCTCATATCCTTATGCCACATGTGGTGTAAAAATAGTAAATCGTCCCAGTCTTCCGCGCTGTGCCGCGAGGCTAATTAGCACGACCATTACAGGGTTTCCAAGGTGATCCGTAGCCACAGGTGCTGTGATGTCACCTGCCCAGTATTGAAAGTGTTACTGCTCACTTGGTTAAAGCAACAGCTGAAGGGGCAAGGGCCAACCTTAATGCTTAGAGTCATATTGCCGCCATGAGGGAAGCTACTGGCATTCCTCAGGGGATAATTATTATTTTGTCTGGTGGGGGTGGGGTGGGGGGGGTAACTATGACAGCCGTTCCCATGGCTCCCTGTCTGTCTGTCTGTCTGTCTGTCTGTCTGTCTGTCTGTCTGTCTGTCTGTCTGTCTGTCTGTCTGTCTGTCTGTCTGTCTGTCTGTCTGTCTGTCTGTCTGTCTGTCTGTCTGTCTGTCTGTCTGTCTGTCTGTCTGTCTCTGTCTGTTTGGGAAATTAGCAGGACTGAATCTTGATTACCTCTGTTGACATATGGGCTTAGCCTAATGGCCTTGTTGATATCTTTTCACACACTCTATAACAGGTGTATCAAACATAAGGGCCATGAGGATGTCTAATCTGGTCCGTGGGGGCTTTGAGTTGAAACATTTATTTGTACTTATTTATTGTATTTCTTTGGTGGTGGGAGCAAAGTCAATAGCGAAGTCAATATGCTTTAAACTGTGTAGAAATTATAATAGACCTACTACATTCATACAGTTTCTTGATCGTTTCCAGCTAATCTCAGAAATTAAAGATAGAGAATCGGGGAGCATTGGAAATTCCCAAAAATATGGATAAACATTTTGACGCCGTGGAAATACAATACATTTTCAGCTCTGGCCCTCCAGACCTTGTTGAAAACCATATGTGTTCCCTGGGGCAAAGTGAGTTTGACATCCCTGCTCTATAGAATTCCTACACGGATATTTGCAACCTGCGATGCCACACTGTAAACAAAATTATCACAGGTGTGAGAGACGAAAACTAGAGAATGAAGGCGATGACAGACATTAGAACACGTCATTGGATCATGTCTGGTATGTCAGCGTGCGGTCCCTCAGGTGTCTACTGCTGCTGCCACGGCACCTCTCCTCCTATTGCATTGTGTGAGTCTGGGAGGCAGGTGAGTGACGCTGATGAATGTGTACCAGACAGGAACCTGTGGAGCCCACTGAGTGATTGGAGTGGCCTGGCCTTAGAATGAAGCTCCGGGTTTCACATTACTGTACATACAACACTGGAAAGCAAGACTGAGAGCGACTGTACCAAGGGAGGACCATTACGGGCTAAAGAGGCTTCAAATGAATATGACAATTTGTTTTATATTGGGAAACCAGAATGTCTATGTTATTGTGATGAAAGGTCACAATCTCAGATGTACGAGGCCAGTTGTACATTTCTACATTTCTCTTAACAAATCACTGGTTACTGGCCTAGCCCTCATTGACTATTAGTTTGACATATTATTTTACGGTGAAGAAGTATGTGTCATCTACAGTACTTTTCTTTTAAACAGCCTCCCCGTCTGATGTTGTGTCTCAGTCAGACACCTGTAATTTAACCTGGCTGGGAAGAGGGTGTGTGTGTGTGTGTGTGTGTGTGTGTGTGTGGTGTGTGTGGTGTGTGTGTGCGTGTCTGGCGTGTGTCTGCGGCTCCTGTTTGTAACTGGCTGGAGGTTACAGCTAAGCAGAAGCAGTAGCAGTTGACGTAATATGACTGACTGTCTGTGCTGTGTTATAATCTCCATATGTTTGTGTTAGGCAGACAGTCACTGACCCAGACTATGAAGGCTCTCTATCATCCACATTTCTAGCTTTAAATCCAGAACAACCTTTCCTATCAAATTTAAAACCTCAACTGTAAGTTAGACTTTGATGTATTTACTGTAGCGCACATGTGCTGTTGTGTTCCCCTCAGTAGAGTGAAATGAATTGGCTTGGATTTTGGAAGCCTTTGTTGTAAGAGCTGGGTCCTCTTGATCGATGGTCAGAAAAGAGTTGGCCACTACCATCCAAGTGATTGTTCTTGAGGGAATTACCCCTGCCCTCCACTTGCAATTAAAACTGATACATTCATATCTTACACTGCTCACTGCTAAAGTGGATACCTACTCAACTGAAGTGTAAAGTTTGGAGACAGCGGCCGATGTGACAGATGGGCAAATCCATGACCTGGAATCAGCCCGAACTAAAGCTAGAAGGGGAAATCAATCTCCTAAAAAAGATAATAGAATCACTCGGAAATTATTCAGAATACAACACATAGGTTTTCCACTGCCAAGGAGGCTCAAGGCTTCTTGGAGAAGCACATCAAGCCCAACACACAAGGGGAGGAACCGACAGATCTAGGCTAACCCCAATTTGACTGGCTCAATATTATGCTATCCACGCACAATCAGTCATGCAGTTTCGCCTGTGGCTGTGATGCTGCTCTCAGCATAAGTCAATGATGAGGAAACCCCCTCAATTGAGTAAAATGAACACTATTATTATTATTATTATTATTATTAATGCTGAACATTGGACTTCATTATAATTATATTGCCTATGGTACAGGACATTTAGACAACGATGGCTTCTCTGCAATTAATGAACAATGCTTCCTTGTGGGGCTACAGCACATTGAATCCCTATGGGTTAAATTGTTTAGGCTAGATCATTAGGCTATAACTAGGACTGCAAATGGCTCTGAGATATGAATAATATTACTACACAGATCATACACGTAACATTAGCTAGCGAGCTAGACAACTAACGTTAGCTAGTTATAGTAGCTAACAGTACGCTTTAACATGATTTAAAACGACTTTCTGACAAAATTAGAAACGTATAATATCTGAAAATGTAGCTGCAGTAGCTAGACTCTCTTACCCAAATACATGGAAGAATGATTCTCCTTATCTGTCACAGTTGCCATGGTTGTCCTTAGTTTGAAGATGTAATCCGGAGACAGGTGTGTTCTCTTTTTGACTCCCTCTGCATATTTGAATTTTCTCCATCTCACTAGCTGTCATACTCTACTTCCACCGGGCATTCCACCGATTTCAAAACTCGCTCCTCCAGAAAGTGGAGAGCAGTAGCAACAATTTTGCAGTTCTTCATGATATCTTTCAAAAAAACCTTGTTAGAAAGCATTACCTACACATACTGAGCAGCTCATGTTATAGACAGACGGGTGCTACATGACAGACGAATCCGAACTCATCTCTTGGCATGTCCATTATCTCAGCCAATAAAGGCTGGCGGAAAGGTTCTTGTCTTTCTCTGTGGCTAAACCAACTAGGCTCATAATATAACAATTGTATTTTTATTTACAGATGACACACAAGTTTGTTATTAAGGCACATGAACGTTCACATGTCCCAGAAGGCATTTCTGCCCCCCCCCCCAAAAAAAGAAAACTTTGAAATGCTTCTCCTGTGATGTAGTGACGCGCAACATTTGCTTAGTTTCCTGAAACGAGTCAGATATACCAATGCTCCAAGAAACACACCTGTTCCAAAAGGACTCAGAATAGAATAGAGAACCAATTGGACAAAATGGCACCTTTTTTATTAGCCCCATGCAAAAATGAAGGTGTAACCATACTGTAAGAAACTCAAAATTACGATCATGGGTAAAGGCGAAGACCAAGAAGGTAGAATGACTTTTCTCAAATGTATACACTCCCAATTCTTATGATCCTACGTTTTATTGTTGGGATTAACTGAATTTTGTCTGGTTATTGGGACAGACAGGAATTCCATTTTGGACATTTAATAAGACCAACTACAATCCACACGCAACCAAGACTCTCCAGCATGTACTTTGTGTTTACAACCTCATTGATGTCTGGCGAGTACACAATTCTAAAGTAAAATAGTATATTTTCTACTCAAATTAGATTCTCATGAATCGATTTCATACTATTATCTACTATATTAAACTATATTAAAATATATCTCTATTTTGTTTCATTAAAAAAATAGAAATTCGACATATGAGCTTGTCTGACCACCAGATTTACTACTGCCAACTTCATATTTCAGAATCTCCTAAAAGAGCCACAA
Organism: Oncorhynchus tshawytscha; assembly: GCF_018296145.1. NCBI lineage: Eukaryota > Metazoa > Chordata > Actinopteri > Salmoniformes > Salmonidae > Oncorhynchus > Oncorhynchus tshawytscha. The sequence goes on from NC_056444.1 coordinate 11,298,705, forward strand.
GATGGCGTTTCAGTGTTTCATTATTACAAAATCCTACATTGTTTAAAATTTAACTAAAATAATTTATAATGATCAATAAAACTGTAGTCAATGGGATGCCACTAAAAATGTTATAAAAAATAATGCAACTGCATTTGCATCTGGGTTGAATAAATCACAATTAAAGAAGATATCTGATTTTGAAATGATGTTAACTGTTAGAGCGTTCTCAACAATCACTCTTTTTAGACCAGGTAGCTATTACTCTTTCCAGAGTCAAAACATAACTTAATTTATTGATAAGACAGAGAGCAGAATTTGCCATCCATCAAGTAAGATTCAACAATTACTTCCACGGTAATCGTCCCAGTCATTTACTAGCCAACAACCTACGCAGTAATGATCATTTAGCTATCCCTCTTCTATAAAGAACTGTACACCTCTGATTGTAAATCCACACCAAACCAGACCAAGTACTTTCAAAAATAATTAAGAACCCCTCTTCTCTCAAAAGAGGAAGCCACCTTTCTGGGAGCCCAAAACTCTCTCAATGAACTTAAAAGGGCATTGGATAGCATGAATAAAGGGCATTGGATAGCATGAATAAAGGCACTGGGACGGTATTCCTCCTCAAGTCCATTTAAAATCAATTTGGTCTGCTATTACTCCATATGATTAATACAGCCATTTACAGAGGTTGATCTGTGAGAGATGTGAATACAGCCCTAATTTAGCTTTTATTAAAAGCTCAATTTCGCCTTTGCTAGTTTTATTATCCACAGAACCTCTGGCCAAGGAAATTCGTCAGTCTAAGGAAATAACACCAATTTCCCCAAAATCTACTGATCACTTCATCTCATTTTACACAGACGATATTTCATTATTTTACTATCTAGACAATGTATCTCAATTGCTCCCAAACTAATTGAAGATCATAGATAAATTCAGCTTCATCTCAAGCTATAAATGTATCTAACTAAATCAGCCCTACATCTCCAATTATGGAATCCCAATTGTTTTCCATTTTAAAAATTTGGGAGAAGATATACAGTATTTCCTTCCTTAGATAAAACCATTGCCTTCAACTTTAACAGAATGCTCAAATCAATTCCATCCGACCTCAGAAGATGGAATAATGTCTCAGTTGCTTTAACCGGAAGAAAATCTGTTGTAAAAATGAATATATTGCCTCGGCTGAATTTCTGTAGTTCAATGCTTCTCATGGCTCCACCTTCTGGCTTCTGGGATAAAATTGATAGTGCGGTTTTAAAATGTATATGGCAAGGTACACAATCCCGGATAAAATGAATACATTTACAAAGAGGGAAATAATGTAGGAGGACTATCCGTACCAAACTTTAAATTGGCACTAACATTTCATCCCATCCTGAATTGCTTCAGACATGATTCTTCCGCCCCCTGGCTGAGTATATAGAGAAATATGGTGTCTCCTATTGCTCGGGAAGAGGTGGTCTTCACTGATATATCCCTTAAGCAATGTTATTGTAAAGTCTGATTCCAACTCACACCCTCAAACACCTAGATCCCCTGAACGCAGCTCACTCTCCAGATCCCAATCACCTGAATTCTAATCACCTGTTCATACACCTGTATGTCATTATCACACACTATTTAGTTCAGTTCTTTGCACACCGTCACTGTGAGGTATTGTTTGTTTTGTGACACATGGCTTTCAGAGCGCTGGTTTTCCCATGAGTTACTCCTCCCGTGTATGATGGTTTTTGCCTATTCCCTGCCTGTACTTTAGCCTATCGGATATCCTGTTCTACCTATTGCCTGATCTCCCAGATTATGTTACTAGCCTTTTCCCTGCCTGTACTGTTCCCCTTTTGGACCCCCTGTGTATGACCTTCTACCTGCCCCTGGACCCAGCTACCTGCCTCCTCCTGTATATGTCCTTCTGCCTGCCCCTGGACCCAGCTACCTGCCTCCTCCTGTGTATGACCTTCTGCCTGCCCCTGGACCCAGCTACCTGCCTCCTCCTGTGTATGACCTTCTGCCTGCCCCTGGACCCAGCTACCTGCCTCCTCCTGTGGTCCTTTACAATAAACACCTGCTGCGCCCTGCTCTTGAAACCAGCTCTCTGTCTACCCTCATGTTCATTACAGTAATATGGTGTCTCCTATTGCTCAGGAAGAGGTATATACCTGATATATACCTTAAACAATATAAACTACGCTTATGTCCTATTAATGCTCACACAAGTTCTATTTGGTGCGAAATTGAAAATAAGATGTAACTGGGAATGAAAATGCCATATCCCTACTCCAATATTTCAAAATAGTTCCTTGCGATCTGAAGGGTGGCCATTTGCAAATGTGGAATCCGTACCCTTACCGATATCATGGACAGTAATAGTTTGAGAACATTTCAAGATACATGCACATTACCAGGCAAATAATGTTTTCTGTATTTACAACTTAGGTCATCTATGCTGGTCTGGAGTCCCTTGGGAAACCCAACTACCGAACCATCCAATGATGGGATTTATAAATAAATCATCTGGACTCCCGAAAGGACTGATCTCTATTTTATACAAATATCTTTTGGAAAGCTCATATTCTGAGATAGCCATTAAAAAATGGTGGTTCACAGATGTAATTGAATCTGAACAACCATTTTAATAGGAACAGAATATGGAAAAATATGACCTTGGCATCCCATAATCCGAACCAGCAATTTATACATTTTAAGTTTGTTCACAGACTGTATTTAACACCAAGAATATGTTTTACAATGAAATTGGCCCCAACTGCCAACTGTTCATTGTGTCCAATAAAGCAGGTAGACACATCCCTTCATATGATGTGAGAGTGCCCTGCAGTTAAATGCCTCTGGGACAAAGTTAACCATTTGTTTTTGTAGTGTTTGAATTTAAATATCCAATGCTTTGCATCTGTTATGTTACTTACCGATGATAGCCCCTTGAATCTCTCAATCAATCAGAGAAGATTACTGCTGTCAGGTAGCACTGTTGTGAAACAAAATGTTGGCAACCACCTCACCCTCTCCCATTTAACTAGTGGATACAGTTACTATTAGAAGTTATAACAGAATTATCGTCAGTGAGAATGAATGGTACTAGTCAAGAAGCAATTGAGGCCTGGTGGGGGTTTGTGGGGAGAGACTCGCGGGTTGGATGGGTGGAATTGGGACTGATGGGAAACCTTGGTGGGATGGGTGGGAGGCATGCTTTCCTCGGGGAGGTGGGGGGCTAAGCGGAGTGGGAGCCATGGTTTTCGGGCGGGTTCGAGGTGGACTTAGGGGGGGGTTGGGTTGGGGTAATTTTGGGGTTATTTTTGTATGCATTTCTTTTAGTGTTTATTTGTACCTGTAACCCCTCCCTCAAAAAAGTAAACGACTAAATAATAAACTATGGGTATTCAAGCTGAACTGTGTTTCCCATAGGAAATATGTTGCCCCTAGAATAAGGATGCCTGATGAAGAACGAAGGGTTAAAACATCGTTATAAATAATTATCACCTGGGAGCATGAGCAGCATATCACGTGTTAAGGTATGCCCCAGGTGCAGACAGTGCAGAAGAAACAGAAGTTTATTCATTAAATAGGGGCAGGCAAACGACAGGTCAAGGCAGGCAAACGACAGGTCAAGGCAGGCAGAGGTCAGTAATCCAGAGAGGGTGGAAGGCACCGGAACAGCATGTGGGCTCAAGGTCAGGTCAGGCAGAGGTCACTAATCCAGAGTAGAGACAAAGGTACAGGACGGCAGGAAGGGTCAGGGCAGGCAGGCAGGTAAGGTCAGGGCAGGCAGGCAGGTAAGGTCAGGGCAGGCAGGCAGGTAAGGTCAGGGCAGGCAGGCAGGTAAGGTCAGGGCAAGCAGGCAGGTAAGGTCAGGGCAGGCAGGCAGGTAAGGTCAGGGCAGGCAGGCAGGCAGGTAAGGTCAGGGCAGGCAGGCAGGTAAGGTCAGGGCAGGCAGGCAGGCAGGTAAGGTCAGGGCAGGCAGGCAGGCATGTAAGGTCAGGGCAGGGCAGGCAGGCAGGCAGGCAGGCAGGCAGGCAGGCATGTAAGGTCAGGGCAGGGCAGGGCAGGGCAGGGCAGGGCAGGGCAGGGCAGGGCAGGGCAGGGCAGGGCAGGGCAGGGCACGCAGGCAGGCAGGTAAGGTCAGGGCAGGCAGGCAGGAAGGGTCAGGGCAGGCAGGCAGATAAGGTCAGGGCAGGGCAGGCAGGCAGGTAAGGTCAGGCAGGCTGGCAGGCAGGTAAGGTCAGGGCAGGCAGGCAGGCAGGAAGGGTCAGGGCAGGCAGGCAGGTAAGGTCAGGGCAGGCAGGCAGGTAAGGTCAAAACCGCGAAGCTACAAAACAGGGACTATAGCAAAGACGAGCAAGGGAAACCGCTGGTAGGTTTGAACAACTAAACGAACTCGCACAGACAGACAGAAAACACAGGTATACACAGGTACCCAGGGGGTAATGGGGAAGATAAGGCAGGTAAGGTCAGGGCAGGCAGGCAGGTAAGGTCAGGGCAGGTAGGCAGGCAGGTAAGGTCAGGGCAGGCAGGCAGGCATGGGTCAGGGCAGGGCAGGCAGGCAGGCAGGCAGGCATGTAAGGTCAGGGCAGGGCAGGGCAGGGCAGGGCAGGCAGGGCAGGCAGGTAAGGTCAGGGCAGGCAGGCAGGAAGGGTCAGGGCAGGCAGGCAGATAAGGTCAGGGCAGGGCAGGCAGGTAAGGTCAGAGCAGGCTGGCAGGCAGGTAAGGTCAGGGCAGGCAGGCAGGAAGGGTCAGGGCAGGCAGGCAGGTAAGGTCAGGGCAGGCAGGCAGGTAAGGTCAAAACCGCGAAGCTACAAAACAGGGACTATAGCAAAGACGAGCAAGGGAAACCGCTGGTAGGTTTGAACGAACTAAACGAACTCGCACAGACAGACAGAAAACACAGGTATAAGTACCCAGGGGGTAATGGGGAAGATGGGCGACACCTGCAGTGGGTGGATATAAGCACAAGGACAGGTGAAACACATCAGGGTGTGACACAGCAGTGTGCAGCCTTTTCCTTTCTGTTTTCCACGAATTTGCCTACAACTCCAGGACCTGCGGAAAGTACCTGGATGTGCGTATGTTCTTCAGCTTTCACCCCTAGAATAAGCACATGAGAATGGAGGTTTGTTGTGAGGGATGTACGTGTAAAGGAAGCTACATCAGCTTTGTGATCTCCGGCGTGGCTTCTGGGCAGCAATTATGTCCTCTCTTCCTCTTTGAGAGTGTCGAGGTAAAATGATCTTTCGTTTCCTTTCACATGGAGATAATCTTAGGATCATGCTCGCAATCTGATCTTTGTGCATGCAACATGCTCAAGTCAAACTGGGCTTTTGTGTCATCTACTCTTGTTTCATTGTCTACTGTACTGTAAGGCCCGCCTCCGATTTCCTCTTCATCATATCGACATCCCCTCACGATTGTTCAAAGGGCAGCTGACTATTGTGTGAAATTCCTGGATAGAATCCTATTCCTGTATAGAATCAAATTTAGAAGGAAGTCTCTGACCCATATCTTCAGATTTGGTTTGATTCTGTAACAGCTACTGTTTAGTCTGTGAATGAAACATGATGTTTTATGTGGTGAATCCTGGCTCACTAGTGTCTGCTTTCTGTTCCTCTAAATAGTACACCATCCAACAGTTCACATACTCTATGATGGTGCTTTGAACTTTGGCATTTCTATACTAGGTTCACTTGAAAGGCCGCTCAGCAAGGAAGAAGCCACTGCTCCAAAACCGCCATAAAAAAAGCCAGACTACGGTTTACAACTGTACATGGGGACAAATATCGTACTTTTTGGAGAACTGTCCTCTGGTGGCAGCTTCATGTTGTGGGGGTGCTTTGCTGCAGGAGGGACTGGTGCACATCGAAAAATAGATGGCATCACGAGGGAGGAAAATTATTTGGATATATTGAAGCAACATCTCAAGACATCAGTCAGGAAGGAGGCCTACAAACCTGACTCAGTTACACCAGCTCTGTCAGGAGGAGTTGCCAAAATTCACCCAAATTATTGTGGGAAGCATGTGGAAGGCTACCTGAAACGTTTGACCAAAGTTAAACAATTTAAAGGCAATGCTACCAAATACTAATTGAGTGTATGTAAACTTCTGACCAACTGGGAATGTGATGAAAGAAATAAAAGCTGAAATAAATAATTCTCTCTACTATTATTCTGACATTTCACATTCTTAAAATAAAGTGGTGATCCTAACTGACCTAAGACATGGGATTTTTACTAGGATAAAAAGTCAGGAATTGTGAAAAACGGAGTTTAAATGTATTTGGCTAAGGTGTATGTAAGCTCCCGACTTTAATGATTGTGATAATATCGTATCGTGAGGTCCTTGGCATATCCCAGCCCTAATGTCCATATCCTTACCAGTGGATTGATTAATCTCAGCTACACTAAAGCTGTCTTGGTTGGAGCAGGTGGACCACTTCAGAAGTGTGACTTCTTCCTCGTTCCTCACTGAAGTCTACTCAGTGAGTGCAGCCAACATCTAATTGCCATTACACACCTGCTGCTCCACAAACACAATAGTCTATTCATTACACATATATTTCTGTTAAACAAGGTGTCACAAAACATTTTCTCCCGCTAATGTATAATTCTCAAATCAGTAGTTAAACTCCAGGACTTCAACAACGTCGGGCTGGATACTGCCGGCAGGCCAGGTGCTGGAATATAGGCCAGTGATATGAGGCCTGAATTGTGCCACTGTGCTACCCTGTTTCTCTTGGCTCAGCGGGGTGCCAGACTCTCTGTGGTACTCTGTGTGCGCTGCCTGCTTAGCCCCAACCGCACCAGGACCACGCTGTACCTTGAGGGCTGCCCAGGGGCGACATGCCAAATGTCCTCTGTTTAATGTACAAACAATGAAAGTGTAATTGCTGTCTAGTGACAGACTGGAGCATACTGGCCAACGTGTAACAGTCGAGTTAAAGAGATTTCCAGGGGATTAAAGCTGAAGTGTGGAGGAAGTGTTAAATGTCCTGAGAGATATCTGGAAACCAGATAAACAGGATGTTGTCATCTGGGAACAAGATGTTCCCTAGAACAGATCGGTAGGAACACCTGTGGTAATTGAATATGAGCATGTTTGCATCACCTGTTACAACCATGGTCATATGTTATTACTTTCCTTCAATAGCTATATTTAATATTTTTGTATTCGAATAACAAATTAGCTAAACATGTTCCTCAAGGCTTACACCAAAAGTGTTTACACTAGCAATGGACCGAGGTATGAAAAGTAGGGGAAAACGGGTCCTACTGTATTATCTGGTTATTCGTGACTGGATGCTTGTTGACGTGCAGAAATGTGTTTCTCCCTCCCTTCCCCCTGCTCGCTGACTCAGAGCAAACAGTGGAGCTAAATGAATCCAACTCAAGACCTGTTCTCCATTTGGTGAGGAAGTAGTTTGAGTAAACAGAATCAGACCTGTACCCTACTTAACCCCCGGAGGTACAGTCTTCTTTTAATACGGTGGACGTGATTGGTTGAGTTCCATCATTAGGCCATGTGTTGGCCAATGGCTTATGTCCAGTGTTGTGACCCTCTGGATTGGGCCAAAGTGCTGTCTCCGTTCCGGTTCACACTCCACCCTGACCAAGGCAGAACAAAGAAGAGCTATACTCCATTGGCCAAGACTCTGCCGCCTCGCCATCCCAGACAGAATTATTGGTTTATTTATTGGTCAGTCGTGTTCCACTTTTTCCCATTCTTGAACTACTCAGGGGAAGCTGGAAATGTTTTGAAAATGTATACACTTGTATCTGACATTTGAGTCATACTCTGTGCTGCTGGAGGGAAATTCCGTCGTTTCAGCGCCAATGTTCATCAATATTGGAATGCTTTCCCGGAAATAGGAGGCGTCACAGACAATAGTGGAAAACATCGTTCTTTCTATGTATCACGACTGAATAGGACCCTTTGAGTGTGTGATTTAGGACTGGGTACCATTGTGGCCATATAACATTGACCTTAACACAATGGGTTTCAGTGGAGAACTATCTCGGCCATTCTGTGTGTCACTCTGTGAACAGCTCAACCTTCCCACAACCTTCTCGAGGCCTTCACGGCTGTAAGTCGACAATCGCAGTCTGTCTGTCAGCTTCTTAATCATCCTGTTAGCCTTGGTTTCCCAAATCACAGTAACTGTTGATCGGGGTCTCGGCTAGGGCTGTGACGGTCATGGAATTTTGGATGACGGTAATAGGCCAGCCAAATGACCACGGTCTCCGTGATCCCCGTTTGAATAGTAAAGGAGACACAATATCTCCTCTCCTCCAAGTTTCAACTTTCAGGAGTCGTATATACGGGATACGCATGGTCGGCCGGATTAACAAATCATAGGCCCGGGGCTTTGTTTTTGTATAGGCAGTGCCCTCCAGTTACCCACGTGGACTGCCTACCTCCCCTCCTCTCCCCTTCTGATGATTAGCAGATCGGCAGCAGCAGGCTGTCTACACTCATTGAGAGCGGACTCCTCAGTCTTCCTGTTGTCAGTTGCATTACTATGGGACAGCTGGAGATCGAATTTGAATATTGAAACAATGTTGCAAATGTCAGAGAAAAACAGCAACATTTATACAAATCTCTACTGTTGAAAACTAAATGTTATTCTAAAAGAAATGTGAGAATGTCTAGATGCTTTTTATAGTGGAGATCAAGTTTATAAATTGCCTCGCTGGGCTGATGAGACAGTGGATTGCGCAGTCTGATGGAACAGAGTAAATAGCCGGTGGCAACTTGTGGAATAGAAACCAGCTGGAATGCGGTTTTAACCAATCAGCATTCAGGATTTGACCCACCCATTGTATAATTTACAACAGAAACTGACTCAATCACACGAATTCCCAGCTTTCCAGTCTACAGTTAGATGTTAGTTCTATTTTTTTTAAACGGTTATGAAGGTTATTTTGTTTTCATGATGGTTTTAATCCATAGCTGTCGGCTTTCAGACATTCAAAGGTTTTTCTATGCTACATGAGACGAGGGTAATTCAACCATTTACCATTTACCCTCCCTTGTTATGATCATTCATGTCGAGAAGCTTTAGGATTAGTTGAATTACATTTGAACCGTTTTAGGCGTTTGTCGTTCAGTCTGACAACGATATTAATGCACGTCAAATTTGGATTACTAAATGACAGTGGCAGATTGTCTAGGGGAGTCAATGGTCCAGGAACAGTTTATCCTTGCCTTTTGAGAGCTGTAATTGGCATCCCTGCTTTGTGTGCATTTGTTTGTGTTCATGTGTGTTGACGTGTTGTCGTGTGGCATGACGTTGGCGGAGGTACCAGTGCCATAGGATGGGCTGCTCCAGAAGCTCAAACTAAAGAGAGAACACCGCGCACCCTGGCACTCATAAAAAAAGCTTTGCTTATGTTAATGTACCATCTCCAGAAATCTATTTATGTTTGGATTCTGTGAATAGTATGGATTTTCCATCTGTATTCTGATAGTCTGTAGAGCATCTACATGGGACTATCAACAAACAATCTGTTGATAAGCAACTGTTTTCTAAGGTTACCGTTAGGGTTAGGACAAGGGTTAAGGTAAGGGTTAAGTTTAGGGTGAAGGTAAGGGTTAGGGTTAAGTTTAAGGTAAAGGTAAGGGTTAGGGTTAAGTTTAGTGTTAGTGTTAGGGTAAGGGTTAAGTTTAGGGTTAGGATAATGGTTAGGGTTAAGTTTTGGGTTAGGATAATGGTTAGGGTTAGGGTTAAGTTTAAGTTTAGGGTTAGTGTTAGGGTAAGGGTTAAGTTTAGGGTAAAGGTAAGGGTTACGGTTAAGTTTAGGGTTAGGGTAAGGGTTAAGTTTAGGGTTTGGATAAGGGTTAGGATTAGGGTAAGGGTTAAGATAAGGGTTAGGGTAAGGGTTAAGTTTAGGGTTAGGATAAGGGTTAGGGTTAAGTTTAGGGTTAGGATAAGGGTTAGGGTTACATTTTGGGTTAGGATAATGGTTAGGGTTAAGTTTAAGTTTAGGGTAAGGGTTAAGTTTAGGGTAAAGGTAAGGGTTACGGTTAAGTTTAGGGTAAAGGTAAGGGTTACGGTTAAGTTTAGGGTTAGGGTAAGGGTTAAGTTTAGGGTTTGGATAAGGGTTAGGGTAAGGGTTAAGTTTAGGGTGAAGGTAAGGGTTAGGGTTAAGTTTAAGGTAAAGGTAAGGGTTAGGGTTAAGTTTAGTGTTAGTGTTAGGGTAAGGGTTAAGTTTAGGGTTAGGATAATGGTTAGGGTTAAGTTTTGGGTTAGGATAATGGTTAGGGTTAGGGTTAAGTTTAAGTTTAGGGTTAGTGTTAGGGTAAGGGTTAAGTTTAGGGTAAAGGTAAGGGTTACGGTTAAGTTTAGGGTTAGGGTAAGGGTTAAGTTTAGGGTTTGGATAAGGGTTAGGATTAGGGTAAGGGTTAAGATAAGGGTTAGGGTAAGGGTTAAGTTTAGGGTTAGGATAAGGGTTAGGGTTAAGTTTAGGGTTAGGATAAGGGTTAGGGTTACATTTTGGGTTAGGATAATGGTTAGGGTTAAGTTTAAGTTTAGGGTAAGGGTTAAGTTTAGGGTAAAGGTAAGGGTTACGGTTAAGTTTAGGGTAAAGGTAAGGGTTACGGTTAAGTTTAGGGTTAGGGTAAGGGTTAAATTTAGGGTTTGGATAAGGGTTAGGATTAGGGTAAGGGTTAAGTTTAGGGTTAGGATAAGGGTTAGGGTAAGGGTTAAGTTTTGGGTTAGGATAAGGGTTAGGGTAAGGGTTAAGTTTAGGGTTAGGATAAGGGTTAGGGTAAGGGTTAAGTTTTGGGTTAGGATAATGGTTAGGGTTAGGGTTAAGTTTAAGTTTAGGGTTAGTGTTAGGGTAAGGGTTAAGTTTAGGGTAAAGGTAAGGGTTACGGTTAAGTTTAGGGTTAGGGTAAGGGTTAAGTTTAGGGTTTGGATAAGGGTTATGATTAGGGTAAGGGTTAAGTTTAGGGTAAAGGTAAGGGTTACGGTTAAGTTTAGGGTAAAGGTAAGGGTTACGGTTAAGTTTAGGGTTAGGGAAAGGGTTAAGTTTAGGGTTTGGATAAGGGTTAGGATTAGGGTAAGGGTTAAGTTTAGGGTTAGGATAAGGGTTAGGGTAAGGGTTAAGTTTAGGGTTAGGATAAGGGTTAGGGTAAGGGTTAAGTTTAGGTTTAGAACAAGGGTTAAGCTAGGGGTAGTGTTAGTAGATAGTTAGTTGAAATGTTACTGATATTATGTAGACGAGCAGCTGTAGATGCCCCACAGACTATCCAAATAAAGTGTTACCAAACCACATTTTGTCTGTGTGTGTGTGGTCCCCGTGATATTCATGATATTTTGGATTTGCTGAGAGATACTTGCTGATGATTATGTTATTAATGTTAAACAGTCTGCTGAAGCCGCAGGGCTAAAGGTTTGGATCAGAATCACATGCTGATCATGCACAAATCCATAGCTTACAGACAATCCTTTCAAAGTATAGGTATCAAAGCTCTTAAACCAGGTTTCTTCATCTCATTAAGTAAACCCACCCCAGCCACATTACACCTGGGCTACAGTACCCAAATAGACTGTGAGCCTTATGTTTCATGTTAAGATCACTGATTAGCACGCAATCATTGAATTTGATCTGCGTTCACATTTCCTCCATGTCCTTAGATGAACGACACACTCTCTCAGCTCTGATGGACCTTGACGCAAAGATGGTAGAAGCCCGTGGTAATTAATTAGGAATTCGCACGAGAGATGTGATTGGATTACAGGATGACCAGATATCCCACTAGATGGTTGAGATGTGTTCAGTCGGGAATTGAAAGCTATTCACTCAGACGTCCTCCTGTCATTGATCTTAGTGTTCTGTCATTATTAGGTCATGGACTCCCATATTATTTCTCTCATGGGGTGGTCTGGTAGCGAAATGACTGAATGAATGAGCTTCCTTTTTGGAAGATTGTATTCATTGAATTTTACAGCGTCTTCGTTAACATGTGCATTAATTTACACGTTACATGTGCCCGATGCAAGTTGTTGAATGATTGAGTTGTAGCAGAGTGTGATTGAAAGAGTGGAGAAGGCAGATCGTGTCTTTGTGGAATGTGAATTAAATGCATTTGGAATGTCGCGTGAAATGTGTCTACATGCCCATGTAGAATGTTTTAATTAGCCTTAATGGGAAAGTAATCTCCTATGCGGTGAGGATGTGCAGATACAGATACACAGGACAATCATCATATCCAGCAGCTCTCAACGTACCATAGATAGAACAAGCATTGACAGGATACTGGATGGGCCTTTGGAGGTGTAGAGCAAACAACAGGTACAGTAATGAAAGTAGGTGAAAGCAAAGTCCTGCAAGGTCTTTTTGGATCTTCTAAGCTAATTTAACAATACATTTGAAAAAAACACTAAGAGAAAAATGATTCACGTCAAAATCCCTGATGATTTCTAAGTTTGTCATCATGATTGCAGTCATTTTCTTCAAATCAGAATGTTATTAGGTCTTTATTAATTGAAGCTTTCAGTTCTGATGTGTCTTGTTTTTACATCGTAAATACTGTATGCCATTTTTAGAGAAAATAATGACTGTTATTTTTGAAATGGTTACTGTAAATGCAAATGATCTGGGTTGAAGACTGTTTAGGATTCAGGTTGAAATCCATATCACATGTTTATCAAAGCCCCCTTTTGCTATTTTGGTGTGTTTGTTTGAACAACCTTGTCTTTGCCATACTCGGAGCTGCCTATTCCTTCTCTGTGTGTTGTAGCCCTGCCGGGGACCCTGCCAGGGACCCTGGAGAGACACGGTGTCACAGTCTACTCCTAATGATAGATATGCCAGTGTGCCCTCAAGGCCTAAAGTCCAGTGCCAGCTAATGTCTCATAACAGCTCAATTGAGTTAGCTCACTAGCTAGTGCAGAATTTTGTTATGGCTTCCGAAATGAACTGCCAGTTCACTGTTGACTCTCGGTAAAAACTTTTCTCTGTATCCACCAACCAGGTAAATTGTCAATGCTATACAAGCTATCTTTCCAGAAATGAGACTGACAAGCCAAATCTGTACAGTTAATTGAGCCACTTTGATCACCTCCCCTTTAAGGCTCTTTCCCAGTTCCAGATGAATGCCATATGCAGGCGTTTATGTTGCCAGCTCACAGCTCCACAGCTCTGTCTTTATGAGCAGGACTGAGATGAAAGACCCTTTAAATGCTGAGAGGGAAGCAAACCGTGTAGACGCAGAGGCTTCATTAAAGAGCTTGTGTTTCCTCCACCATACGGGGCACCCAGTTTCTGCATGTGTTTTTCTAGCGTGTTAACTAGCGCCGTCTGTCACTTACTAAATTTTTACGAAGGCAAACATCACTCGGTTCAAAGCGTCTGTGTCTGTACCCTCCCCTGGCCGCTCGCTTTTGAATGTCAGATCTCATGCTGAGCGAGCGCCATGGGATTCCAAACATTTGCTTAGAGTTTTATGCAACCCAACATTAAGCAAAACAAGCCTGTGAAAACTCAAATATCCACCCACTGCTCGTGGCAGCATATCCTGTCTGAGGAGATTATACAGCCGTTTCTTCAAGTACCATCACAGGGACCCAACTGCCATGGGTCTCTAGAGGAGACGTTTCTGTTCAATTGGCTACCTACTCTTTCAAAAGTGCTTTCCTTGACACCTTCAAACTGATAACAGAATCCAGTTCACTACGTCAGACTTTTTTCCCTTCCTTCAGACTCTGTCATCCCTTCTAAACTAATTTACGTTATCACCTTGTGATCTCCCAAGTGTACCTGGCTGTGAGTCCAGGGATGTCTAGGTCTCACCCCGACCACACAGTCTCCCACCCCAGAGATGTCTAGGTCTCACCCCGACCACACAGTCTCCCACCCCAGAGATGTCTAGGTCTCACCCTGACCACAAGGTCTCTCACCCCAGAGATGTCTAGGTCCCACCCACAGTCTCCCACCACAAGGTCTCCCACCCCAGAGATGTCTAGGTTCCACCACGACCACAAGGTCTCCCACCCCAGAGATGTCTAGGTCCCACCCCGACCACAAGATCTCCCACCCCAGGGATGTCTAGGTCCCACCCCAGACCACAAGGTCTCCCACCCCAGAGATGTCTAGGTCCCACCCCGACCACAAGGTCTCCCACCCCAGAGATGTCTAGGTCCCACCCCGACCACAAGGTCTCCCACCCCAGAGATGTCTAGGTCCCACCCCGACCACAAGGTCTCCCACCCCAGAGATGTCTAGGTCCCACCCCGACCACAAGGTCTCCCACCCCAGGGATGTCTAGGTCCCACCCTGACCAAAAGGTCTCCCACCCCAAAGATGTCTAGGTCCCACCCGACCACAAGGTCACCCACCCCAGAGATGTCTAGGTTCCACCACGACCACAAGGTCTCCCACCCCAGAGATGTCTAGGTCCCACCCCGACCACAAGATCGCCCACCCCAGGGATGTCTAGGTCCCACCCCGACCAAAAGGTCTCCCACCCCAAAGATGTCTAGGTCCCACTCCGACCACAAGGTCACCCACCCCAGAGATGTCTAGGTCCCACCCCGACCACGAGGTCTCCCACCCCAGAGATGTCTAGGTCCCACCCCAACCACACAGTCTCCCGGTGCACTATGACTCACCAGAAATACCAGGCTCCTGAGCCGTCCTCTGATTCATAGAGGGTGTACTGTGCTGTGTACTCCCACCAGGACCTCTTATGAAAGCGTCCTGCCAACCATAGGCCAGCACTGCGCTCCTACTCCCAATTCACAAATAGAAAATGTATCCCTAAAGCTTCCTCTGAAAAGTTAACTTCAGGTCTACTGGACCGAGACATTTCCTTTCAAGGTCTGAAACAGAAGGGTTTTTCTTTTTCTTCTCTCTATCACATCTGCAAGTGTTGCTGCACACTGCTTTGAACCCAAAGAAATATGAAAGTTTAGAAGTTGAGTTACGCTTTTCAAGGGAAATTGGGGTTGGGGGGCACATTTATGGTCAAGCGAAGGGGACCAGAGAGCCCACTGCAACAGCCACAGCATACCTTTCCAGAGCTAGTCAGACCAGCGCTGTAACAGAGAGGACAGTGGGAATATCCCACACTTTTACAATGGAACAAAATATTTTCTGTGTATTTTAAGAAGCTAGCACAGTACACTGCTCAGCTAAGGGTTAAATGCTATTTTTTAATGATAATGCTTATATATTTAATACGGGCCGTGCTTTAATTGGCATGGATGGAGAAAGGCCTGTAAAATGTGTTTTATAGAACACCATGTATAGAACACAATGTATAGAACACAATGTATAGCACACCGTTTATAGAACACCATGTATATAGCACAATCTATAGAACACAAACAATAGAACACCATTTATAGAACACCATTTATAGAACACCATGAATAGAAAACCATGTATAGAACACAATCTATAGAACACCATTTATAGAACACAATGTATAGCACACCGTTTATAGAACACCATGTATAGAACACAATCTATATAACACAATCTATTGAACACCATTTATAGAACACCATGAATAGAACACCATGTATTAAACACAATGTATAGAACACAATCTATATAACACAATCTATTGAACACCATTTATAGAACACCATGAATAGAACACCATGTATTAAACACAATGTATAGAACACAATGTATAGCACACCGTTTATAGAACACCATGTATATAACACAATCTATAGAACACAATCTATATAACACAATCTATTGAACACCATTTATAGAACACCATGAATAGAACACCATGAATAGAACACCATGTATTAAACACAATGTATAGAACACAATGTATAGCACACCGTTTATAGAACACCATGTATATAACACAATCTATAGAACACAATCTATAGAACACCATTTATAGAACACCATGAATAGAACACCATGAATAGAACTCCATGTATAGAACACAATCTATAGAACACCATTTATAGAACACCATGAATAGAACACCATGTATAGAACACAATGTATGGACCCTTTGTACTTTGACCTACTTCCGGTGCCGACAGAGATGGCCGCCTCGCTTCGCGTTCCTAGGAACGTGTTACGTGTTATTTCTTACATTGGTACCCCAGGTAATCTTGGGTTTCATTACATACAGTCGGGAGGAACTACCGAATATAAGAGCAACGTCAACTCACCATCATTACGACCAGGAATATGACTTTCCCGAAGCGGATCCTGTGTTTTGCCTTCCACCCAGGACAATGGATCGGATCCCAGCCGGCGACCCAAAACAACGACGCCGTAAAAGGGGCAAACGAAGCGGTCTTCTGGTCAGGCTCCGGAGACGGGCACATCGCACACCACTCCCTAGCATACTACTCGCCAATGTCCAGTCTCTTGACAACAAGGTTGATGAAATCCGTGCAAGGGTAGCATTCCAGAGAGACATCAGAGACTGTAACGTTCTTTGCTTCACGGAAACATGGCTCAATCGAGAGACGCTATCGGAGTCGGTGCAGCCAGCTGGTTTCTTCACGCATCGCGCCGACAGAAACAAGCATCTTTCTGGTAAGAAGAAGGGCGGGGGTGTATGCCTTATGATTAACGAGACGTGGTGTGATCATAACAACATACAGGAACTCAAGTCCTTCGTGTTTACCTGACTTAGAATTCCTCACAATCAAATCGACCGCATTATCTACCAAGGGAATTCTCTTTGATTATAATCACAGCCGTATGTATTCCCCCCCAAGCAGACACATCGATGGCCCTGAACTAACTTTATTTGACTCTATGTAAACTGGAAACCACATATCCTGAGGCTGCATTCATGTAGCTGGGGATTTTAACAAGGCTAATCTGAAAACAAGACTCCCTAAATTCTATCAGCATATCGATTGCGCAACCAGGGCTGGTAAAACCCTGGATCATTGTTAGTCTAACTTCCGCGATGCATATAAGGCCCTCCCCCGGCCTCCTTTCGGAAAAGCTGACCACAACTCCATTTTGTTGCTTCCAGCCTACAGACAGAGACTAAAACAAGAACCTCCCGCGCTCAGGCCTGTTCAATGCTGGTCCGACCAATCTGATTCCATGCTTCAAGACTGCTTCGATCACGTGGATTGGGATGTGGATTGGGATATGTTCCGCATTGCGTCCAACAACAACATTGACAAATATGCTGATTGGGTGAGCGAGTTCATTAGAAAGTGCATTGGCGATGTTATACCCACAGCAACGATTAAAACATTCCCAAACCAGAAACTGCAGATTGATGGCAGCATTCGCGCGAACCACTGCTTTCAACCAGGGCAAGGTGACCGGAAACATGACCGAATACAAACAGTGTAGCTATTCCCTCCGCAAGGCAATCAAACAAGCTAAGCGTCAGTATAGAGACAAAGTAGAGTCGCAATTCAATGGCTCAGACACAAGAGGTATGTGGCAGGGTCTACAGTCAATCACGGATTACAAAAACCAAACCAGCACCGTCGCGGACCAGGATGTCTTGCTCCCAGACAGACTAAATACATTTTTTGCTCGCTTTGAGGACAATACAGTGCCACTGACACGGCCCTCGGCCCTCGACCCCGCCCTGTGCAACTGGGTACTGGACTTCCTGACGGGCCGCCCCTAGGTGGTGAGGGTTGGTAACAACATCTTCACCCTGCTGATCCTCAACACTGGGGACAAGGGTGCGTTCTGAGCCCTCTCCTGTACTCCCTGTTCACCCACGACTGCGTGGTTTGCGGACGGCACTACAGTGGTAGGCTTGATTACCAACAACAACAAGTGTGGTGACAAGAAAACAACCTCACACTCAATGTCAACAAAACTAAGGAGATGATCGTGGACTTCAGGAAACAGCAGAGGGAGCACCCCCTATCCACGTCGACCGGACAGTAGTGGAGAGGGCAGTAAGTTTTAAGTTCCTCGGTGTACCAATCACGGACAAACTGAATTGGTCCACCCACACAGACAGCGTTGTGAAGAAGGCGCAGCAGCACCTCTTCAACCCCAGGAGGCTGAAGAAATTCGGCTTGTCACCAAAAGCACTCACAGATGCACAATCGAGAGCATCCTGTCGGACTGTATCACCGCCTGGTACGGCAACTGCTCCACCTACAACCGTAAGGCTCTCCAGAGGGAAGTGAGGTCTGCACAACGCATCACCGGGGGCAAACTACCTGCCCTCCAGGACACCTACACCACCCGATGTCACAGGAAGGCCATAAAGATCATCAAGGACAACAACCACCCGAGCCACTGCCTGTTCACCCCGTTATCACCCAGAAGGCGAGGTCAGTACAGGTGCATCAAGGCAGGGACTGAGAGACTGAAAAACAGCTTCTATCTCAAGGACAGCCTGTTAAACAGCCACCACTAACATTGAGTGGCTGCTGCCAACATACTGACTCAACTCCAGCCACTTTGGAAGCCATAATGGAAATTGATGGGAATTGATGTAAGAAATGTATCACTCGTGTAACGGCAGATCTCCTTTTCGTCTGAAGAGGAGTAAGGATCGGACCAAGATGCAGCATGGTAAGTGTTCATGATGATTACTTTAATAAATAAACTGAACACTATGAAATACAAAACAATAAATGTGAACATGAACGAAACCGAAACAGTACCGTGTGGCGACAAACAGTCACATGGAAACAAACACCCCCAAACCAACAGTGAAACCCAGGCTACCTAAGTATGATTCTCAATCAGAGACAACTAACGACACCTGCCTCTGATTGAGAACCTTACTAGGCCGAAACAGAAACCAAACATAGGAAAACAAACATAGACTGCCCACCCCAACTCCCGCCATGACCATACTAAATAAAGACAAAACAAAGGAAATAAAGGTCAGAACGTGACAACTAGCCACTTTAAACAATGCCACTTAATATAGTGTTTACATACCCTACATTATTCATCTCATATGTATATGTACAGTGGGGCAAAAAATTATTTAGTCAGCCACCAATTGAGCAAGTTCTCCCACTTAAAAAGATGAGAGAGGCCTGTAATTATCATCATAGGTACACTTCAATTATGACAGACAAAATGAGAAAAAAAAAATCCAGAAAATCACATTGTAGGATTTTTTATGAATTTATTTGCAAATTATGGTGGAAAATAAGTATTTGGTCAATAACGAAAGTTTATCTCAATACTTTGTTACATACCCTTTGTTGGCAATGACAACATACACTGTTGCTGGTATTTTGGCCCATTCCTCCATGCAGATCTCCTCTAGAGCAGTGATGTTTTGGGGCTGTAGCTGGGCAACACGGACTTTCAACTCCCTCCAAAGATTTTCTATGGGGTTGAGATCTGGAGACTGGCTAGGCCACTCCAGGACCTTGAAATGCTTCTTACGAAGCCACTCCTTCGTTGCCCGGGCGGTGTGTTTGGGATCATTGTCATGCTGAAAGACCCAGCCACGTTTCATCTTCAATGCCCTTGCTGATGGAAGGAGGTTTTCACTCAAAATCTCACGATACATGGCCCCATTCATTCTTTCCTTTACACGGATCAATCGTCCTGGTCCCTTTGCAGAAAAACAGCCCCAAAGCATGATGTTTCCACCCCCATGCTTCACAGTAGGTATGGTGTTCTTTGGATGCAACTCAGCATTCTTTGTCCTCCAAACACGACGAGTTGAGTTTTTACCAAAAAGTTATATTTTGGTTTCATCTGACCATATGACATTCTCCCAATCTTCTTCTGGATCATCCAAATGCTCTCTAGCAAACTTCAGATGGGCCTGGACATGTACTGGCTTAAGCAGGGGGACACGTCTGGCACTGCAGGATTTGAGTCCCTGGCGGCGTAGTGTGTTACTGATGGTACGCTTTGTTACTTTGGTCCCAGCTCTCTGCAGGTCATTCACTAGGTCCCCCCGTGTGGTTCTGGGATTTTTGCTCACCGTTCTTGTGATCATTTTGACCCCACAGGGTGAGATCTTGCGTGGAGCCCCAGATCGTGGGAGATTATCAGTGGTCTTGTATGTCTTCCATTTCCTAATAATTGCTCCCACAGTTGATTTCTTCAAACCAAGCTGCTTACCTATTGCAGATTTAGTCTTCCCAGCCTGGTGCAGGTCTACAATTTTGTTTCTGGTGTCCTTTGACAGCTCTTTGGTCTTGGCCATAGTGGAGTCTGGAGTGTGACTGTTTGAGGTTGTGGACAGGTGTCTTTTATACTGATAACAAGTTCAAACAGGTGCCATTAATACAGGTAACGAGTGGAGGACAGAGGAGCCTCTTAAAGAAGAAGTTACAGGTCTGTGAGAGCCAGTCTTGCTTGTTTGTAGGTGACCAAATACTTATTTTCCACCATCATTTGCAAATAAATTCATTAAAAATCCTACAATGTGATTTTCTGGATTTTTTTTCTCATTTTGTCTGTCATAGTTGAAGTGTACCTATGATGAAAATTACAGGCTTCTCTCATCTTTTTAAGTGGGAGAACTTGCACAATTGGTGGCTGACTAAATACTTTTTTGCCCCACTGTATATACTGTACTCGATACCATCTACTGCATCTTGCCTATGCCGTTCTGTACCATCACTCATTCATATATCTTTATGTACATATTCTTTGTCCCGTTACACTTGTGTGTATAAGGTAGTAGTTGTGGAATTGTTAGGTTAGATTACTCGTGGGTTATTACTGCATTGTCAGAACTAGAAGCACAAGCATTTCGCTACACTAGCATTAACCTCTGCTAACCATGTGTATGTGACCAATAACATCTGCTAACCATGTGTATGTGACAATTAACATCTGCTAACCATGTGTATGTGACCATTAACATCTGCTAACCATGTGTATGTGACCATTAACATCTGCTAACCATGTGTATGTGACCATTAACATCTGCTAACCACGTGTATGTGACCATTAACATCTGCTAACCATGTGTATGTGACCAATAACATCTGCTAACCATGTGTATGTGACCATTAACATCTGATAACCATGTGTATGTGACCATTAACATCTGATAACCATGTGTATGTGACCAATAACATCTGCTAACCATGTGTATGTGACCATTAACATCTGATAACCATGTGTATGTGACCAATAACATCTGCTAACCATGTGTATGTGACCAATAACATCTGATTTGATTTGATTAGTGTCCTGAAGACTTCTTTGTTTACCTTTTCATTTTTAATTTCCTCATTTCACCCTCTGATTACTTCCTTTACTCAATATTTACCCAACAAATCCACACTGTTTTGTGTGAGAAAACAAATCCTGTAAACAATATCGGAATATGAACGAAGGTGATTTGGTCATAAGTTGAGTACCAATTAGCTATAAGTGAGAAACACACCCACATATTTATAGAGGAGGAACTCAGACTGTAAACTATTTAAGATTACTCTACCTTGTTATGAGCCCTAAAACTCATGTTTTGAATTATATATAAACTAGCTGTTAGGGATTTTAAGTGTATAGTTTAAATATAACAGTTATCATTTGATCTGCTGGCATCAAGTATCATCACTGAGCTGACAGGAATCCTCATGATGCAGTACAGTGTTGGCTACTGCATCTGAAAACTGTAAACATAATAGTACCCAAATTGTTTACCTTTTCTTATCTGTCGTTGTTGGCTAACCATTTTTTCCCTGTTTCTATCTCTCCCTGCAGCGTCCGGGGTGCCGATGCAGGAAATGGAATCCGTGTGTTCATGCCAGACATCGGCATGTTCGTGGCGGGCCTGGTCACGTGGCTGCTGTGTCTGAGTCTGGAGGAGAAGCCGCAGGTGAAAGACAAATCACAGCAGCATGACGTCGAATGCGAGTCAGACAGTCAGGTGAGCTCATCATCTCTCTACAGACAAACTTCTGCCCCTGGCGTAACTGGATTTACAGGGGAACCCCACACTCCCAACACCTATACACACCCATACACCCTACCCTCGTAAATGTTGTACTCAATACAGGCCAGGAACTCACGAAAGAGTAGTGACAAGACTAACAGAGCCCAAAGAAAGGAAATACTTTTAACGTTCATATATAAATACATTATATATACAAAAGTATGTGGACACCCCTTCAAATTAGTTGATTTTAATATTTCAGCCACATCAGTTAGTCAAATGTATGCCCTGCTAGAGCTGTCAATTGTGAATGCTGTTATTGTGAAGTGGAAATGTCTAGGAGCAACAACGGCCCAGCCCGCAAAGTACTAGGCCACACAAGCTCACGGAATGGGACCGCCGAGTGCTGAATCACGTAGCACGTAGAAATCTGCTGTCCTTGGTTACAACACTCACTACTGAGTTCCAGACTGCCTTTGGAAGCAATGTCAGAACAAGATCTGTTAGTCGGGAGCTTGATGAAATGGGTTTCCATGGCCGAGCAGCCTAACACAAGCCTAAGATCAACATGCGCAATGCCAAGTGTCGGCTGGAGTGTGGAAAGCTCGTCGCCATTGGACTCTTCACCATCTGGCAGACAGCCTGAATGCATAGTGCAAACTGTAAAGTTTGGTGGAGGAGGAATAATGCTCTGGGGCTGTTTTTCATGGTTCGGGCTAGGCCCCTTAGTTCCAGTGAAGGGAAATCTTAACACAACAGCTTAAACTGATATTCTAGACGATTCTGTGCTTTCAACTTTTTGGCAACCTTGTGGGCAAGGCCCTTTCCTTTCTCAGCATGACAACGCCCCCATGCAGAAAGCGAGGTCCATACAGAAATGGTTTGTACAGATCAGTGTTGAAGAACTTGACTGGCCTGCACAGAGCCCTGACCTTAACCCCATCAAACACCTTTGGGATGAATTGGAATGCCGACTGCGAGCCAGGCCTAATCGCCCAACATCAGTACCCGACCTCACTAATGCTCTTTTAGCTGAATGGAAGCAAGTCCACACAGTAATATTCCAACATCTAGTGGAAAGCCTTCCCAAAAGAGTGGAGGCTGTTTTAGCAGGGGAGACCAACTTCATATTAATTCCATTGATTTTGGAATGAGATATTCGACGAGCAGGTGTCCATATACTTTTGATCATGTTGTGTAGATGAATAAACCTACTCCAAAATCTCTGTTGTCCTCCATCTGTCCTTTTCTGATAAAACATGATTTAATCAGTCCTGGGCCAGTTTGGTTACCACAACAGTAATGGGCGCTGGGCAAAAAGGTTCAATATAAGGGATTATCTTTATCTATATATTTCCGGGTATATCTGACATTTTATTAGATCTTATTTCTTATACAGAGCTACTATAGGATATTCTTTGTATTGGGACACTTTCTAAGGATATCTAGTGAGTCAATATCCAGACATACCATGTATGATATACAGAGGGAATCCAAAAACAATATGTAAATGAAAAAAATATATGTAGAGTTTATATTTGTTAATTTATCGAGCATGTGCTGAAAACTCAGAAATACATCTGAAATTGTCCTTATTTTCAGCATATGAAAAAACATATCAAGATCCGGATATGGACCTCAGCCAGAAGATGCATATCTGGACTCAATATAGCTTCCTATCTTGGAATGTGCTGAGAAAACACAGATATGCGATGAATACAGTCAGTATTTGTCAGCACGAAGAGAGAAAATAGGACGTCACATATTCTCAGGATATTGAATGAGTCCACATCCGGCCATGTCCATGCATGGTATTCGGAGTGATCCCATTATCAGATACAGTATGTCTAAAAGACACATCTGTATTCAGAATTTATCATGGTACATGTAGAATATCAAAAGTGTGTCATGTCAAGATATCCCCTGGTACCTTCATTTTATTCCCAGTGGGGTGTGATCATAGGCAAGCAAGGCAATCTCCTTTACATGTTAATCCCCAGGAATCCACCCAGAATCCACCCAGAATCCACCCAGAATCCACCCAGAGACTTCAGCACACACAGTCTCCATTGCGATGGTCTCTCAGAGCATGGAGAGCTGCAGTCCTCTTTTCAAGTATCACGTTTTATTAGTCATATGCACATGGCATTTATTTGAATGACCTTTATTTAGCAAGGCAAGAACAAATTCTTATTTTCAATGACGGCCTAGGAACAGTGGGTTAACTGGCCTAGGAACAGTGGGTTAACTGGCCTAGGAACAGTGGGTTAACTGGCCTAGGAACAGTGGGTTAACTGGCCTAGGAACTGTGGGTTAACTTGCCTAGGAACAGCGGGTTAACTGGTCTAGGAACAGTGGGTTAACTGGCCTAGGAACAGTGGGTTAACTGGCCTAGGAACAGTGGGTTAACTGGTCTAGGAACAGTGGGTTAACTGGCCTAGGAACAGTGGGTTAACTGGTCTAGGAACAGTGGGTTAACTGGCCTAGGAACAGTGGGTAACTGGCCTAGGAACAGTGGGTTAACTGGCCTAGGAACAGTGGGTTAACTGGTCTAGGAACAGTGGGTTAACTGGCCTAGGAACAGTGGGCTAACTGGCCTAGGAACAGTGGGTTAACTGACCTAGGAACAGGGTTAACTGGCCTAGGAACAGTGGTTTAACTGGCCTAGGAACAGTGGTTTAACTGGCCTAGGAACAGTGGGCTAACTGGCCTAGGAACAGTGGGTTAACTGGCCTAGGAACAGTGGGTTAACTGCCTTGTTCAGGGGCAGAACATCAGATTTTTACCTTGTCAGCTCGAAGGATTCGATCTTGCAACCTTTCGGTTACTAGTCCAACGCTCCAACCACTAGGCTACCTGCCACCCCTACATGGCATTCACTGTCCAATGAAATGCTTACTTGCAGGTTCCTTCCTGACAATGCAACAACATAAGCAATAATAAAAGATAAGAATATGGACATAAAGTAAATGGCTCAGTAGAATCAAATCTACATTTTAGCATAAGTATAAAACAGGAAGACACAGTTGATGTTTGCACATCTATCAGAGAAGGATTGATTGGGGGGCAAGTGTTTAAGTTGTGCAGTATTAGCAATAGTAAATAATAGTCTGGTAGCAGCTGTTTTGATGTGTGTGTAGCATGGAGGGCCTTGTGGTTGGGGAAGGAGCAGGTCCCGTACCAGGCCGTGATGCAACTGGTCAGGACGCTCTCGATGGTGCAGCGGTAGTATTTGGAGACGACCCGGGATGCCATGCTGAATTTCTTCACCCGCTATAGGAAGTAGAGACGCTGTTGCACTCTCTTGACAACAGTGGTGGTGGTGTTCGTCCATTTCAAGTAATCTGTGATGTCGACGATCAGGAACTTCAAACTCGTGACTCTCTCTGCTGCAGTCCTGTTGATGTGGATCGGGGCGTGTTCCCTCCTCTGCTTCCTGGAGTCAACCCCCCCCCCCATAGGCTGACTCGTCATTGTTGGTGATCGTCAGCAAACTTGATGATGGGAGTTGGTGTCTTGCAAAGCCACGCAGCTGTGGGTGAACAGGGGGGACAGGCTGAGGACACACCCCTGTGTTCAGTGTGAGAGTCAGTGTGGAGGAGGGGGCTATAGCTCCTATGGCTGCTCTGCTCCTGTATTCCACTTGCCGATGAAGTAGACCCCACAGTTTAGGGAGTGTAATAAGTGGAACACATTACTGTCTGGATGAACACCAAACAGCCATCATTTGTGTGCGTGTTTGTGTTTGTGTGTGTGTGTTTGTGCGCCCTTGTGTGCATGCGTGCGTTTGCATGTCCGAGTGTGTGTGCGTGTGTGTTTGTGCGTGTGTGTTTGTGTTTGTGCGTGTGTGTTTGTGCGTGTGTGTGTGTGTTTGTGCGCCCGTGTGCGTGTGTGTGTGAGTGTGTGTGTGATTGTGTGTGTGTGTGAGTGTGTGTTTGTGTGTGTGTGTGTGTGTGTGAGTGTGTGTTTGTGTGTGTGTGTGTGTGTGTGTGAGTGTGTGTTTGTGTGTGTGTGTGTGTGTTTCTGAATGTGTGTGTGTGTGTGTGTGTTTGTGCGCCCGTGTGCGTGCGTTTGCATGTGCGAGTGTGTGTGTGTGTGTGAGTGTGTGTTTGTGTGTGCAAGTGTGTGTGTGAGTGTGTGTTTGTGTGTGTGTGTTTGTGCGCCCATGTGTGTGCGTTTGCATGTGCGAGTGTGTGTGTGTGTGTGTGTGTGTGTGTGTGTGTGTGTGTGTGTGTGTGTGTGTGTGTGTGAGTGTGTGTTTGTGTGTGTGTGTGAGTGTGTGTGTGTGTGTGTGTGTGTGTGTGTGTGTGTGTGTGTGTGTGTGTGTGTGTGTGTGTGTGTGTGTGTGTGTGTGTGTGTGTGAGTGTGTGTTTGTGTGTGTGTTTGTGTGTGTGAGTGTGTGTGAGTGTGTGTGTGTGTGTTTGTGTGCCCGTGTGCGTGCGTTTGCATGTGCGTGTGTGATTTTTCCCAGGACTGTGATTCCCTCTCTCTTTCCCTCTCTGTCAAATCAAATCAAATTGTATTTGTCACAATACAACAGGTGTAGGTAGACCTTACAGTGAAATGCTTACTTTACAAGCGCTTAACCAACAATGCTTTAAGAAGTTTTAAGAAAAAAAATAAAAATAAGTGTTAAGTAAAAAATAGAAAATAGAAAATAAAAGTAACAAATAATTCAACAGCAGCAGTAAAATAACAATAACAAGGCTATATACAGGGGGTACCGGTACAGAGTCAATGTGCAGGGGCATCGTTTAGTCAAGGTAATTGAGGTAATACGTACATGTAGGTAGAGTTAAAGTGACTATGCATAGATTATAAACAGAGAGTAGCGTCAGCGTGAAATAGGTGTCTGGGTAGGCCTTTGACTAGCTGTTCAGGAGTCTTATGGCTTATCTCATCGTTGTCAGTGATCAGGCCTACCACTGTTGTGTCATCGGCAAACTTGATGATGGTGTTGGAGTCGTGAACGGCCGTGCAGTCATGAGTGACCAGGGAGTACAGGTGGGGACTGAGCATGCACCCCCAAGGGACCCCCGTGTCGAGGATCAGCGTGACATATGTGTTGTTACCGACCGTTACCACCTGGGGGGGTGGCCCGTCAGGAAGTCCAGGATCCAGTTGCAGAGGGAGGTGTTTAGTCCCAGGATCCTTAGCTTAGTGATGAGCTTTGAGGGCACTATGGTGTTGATGTTGAATGCTGAGCTGTAGTCAATGAACATTATTCTCACGTAGGTCTTCCTTTTGTCCAGGTGGGAGAGGGCAGTGAGGAGTGCAATAGAGATTGTCATCATCTGTGGATCTATTGGGGCGGTATGCAAATTGGAGTGGGTCTAGGGTTTCAGGGATAATGCTGTTGATATGAGCCATGACCAGCCTTTCAAAGCACTTCATGGCTACAGACGTGAGTGCTACGGGTCGGTAGTCATTTAGGCAGGTTACTTAGTTCTTGGGCATAGGGACTATGGTGGTTTGCTTGAAACATGTTGGTCAGTGAAGACACTTGTCAGCATGCTCGGAGTACACATCCTGGTAATCCGTTTGGCCCTGTGGCCTTGTGAATGTTGACATGTTTAAAGGTCTTTAAGAGTGTGAAAGAGTGTTAAAGAGTGTGATCACGCAGTCGTCCGGAACAGCTGCCCTGATGGTAATTCTGCTATGACCTTGGTGTTATTACCTGGATAGCTCCTAATCCACTGGGTTTGGTCAGCCTCCCTCTATGCTGGAGAGCTTCTCTCCCTCGGGAGCCGCTCTGGAAGCAAATCTGGCAACCGCTTCTCTGCAGACCTGGTAACCCACAGGTTACAATGCATATGTAGGCCTTGAAGAAATGCCTCAGAGACGAGATAGCCGTTAGGGAGAGCAAACGAGAAACGAGGGGATGGGGATTTGTTAGGGTCAGCTTTCTTGAAAGGGGTTTAGGTTGGGGCTCTAGACAGGTTGTATAGAAATTTCATTTGGCAGCCGAACAGGAAATTGTCAGGCTTGGTCATATTACCCAAAGCGATTGTGCGGATGACTGGATTTGATGCAGGATCATTCCAACTTTAGTTACCATATAATTGGGTCATTCCAACTTAGGTTACCGTACAAATGGGTCATTCCAACTTGAGTTACCGTATAAAAGCACCTGGCACCTACTACCATACTACATTCAAAGGCACTTAAATATTTTGTCTTACATTCACCCTCTAAATGGAACACTTACACAATCCATGTCTCTGTTGTCTCAAGGCTTAAACATCCTTCTTTAACCCGTCTCCTCCCCTTCATCTACAATGATTGAAGTGGATTTAACAAGTGACATCAATAAGGGATCATCGCTTTCACCTGGATTCACCTGGTCAGTCTATGTCATGGAAAGAGCAGCTGTTCTCTAATGACTTGTACACTCAGTGTTGACTGTGGTTATGACTTGTACACTCAGTGTTGACTGTGGTTATGACTTGTACACTCAGTGTTGACTGTGGTTATGACTTGTACACTCAGTGTTGACTGTGGTTATGACTTGTACACTCAGTATTGACTGATGATGTGGTTTGATGTGGTTCCTGATCAGTCTGAAGGAATCCTTCTGCAGGGGATGTTGTACCATCCCATTAGATTTGATATACCCAACTATTAATGCAGTCAAAATTAAAAGTGTGTAATCCTCTCGTTTCTATCAAAATAACGACATGCTTATTCGTTCCCTTATTCCCTCTTGAATTAACAACAGGTATGACATCAGTTTAAAACGCTTGGTGAAAGTTGGAAAGCAATATGTAAAAACATTTGCAGTGCGAAGGAAACCGTGAGTTAAAAACTTTATTTGTCAAAACAAAAAATGTTGATCTCCACCGAGCGGTTCTCCACGCTTGTGTGACTCTGTTCCGCTCGTTGGCTTTAACTTGAGTACCGCCTTCCACAATGCCTGGATTGATCCCACTCCCACAGCTCCCAGACCCCTTCGCTTGACCTTCGCCCCATTCCCTGCAACTCTTCAGTTTTCCTTCTGCCCACGTGTGCATCCTGTTCCAAGGTGGCGCTGTTTATTCAGCCATGTGGCTCAGACCAGCTTTTGCAAAAGAACTCTCGTTTTTCTTTCTCCCTCTCTGTTTCATAGACCCGGTCTAGTTTTCTCCCCTCTGTTTCATAGACCCGGTCTAGTTTTCTCCCCTCTCTGTTCCATAGACCCGGTCTAGTTTTCTCCCCTCTCTGTTTCATAGACCCGGTCTAGTTTTCTCCCCTCTGTTTCATAGACCCGGTCTAGTTTTTTCCTCTCTGTTTCATAGACCCGGTCTAGTTTTCTCCCCTCTCTGTTTCATAGACCCGGTCTAGTTTTCTCCCCTCTCTGTTTCATAGACCCGGTCTAGTTTTCTCCCCTCTGTTTCATAGACCCGGTCTAGTTTTTTCTGTTTCTCTCTGTTTCATAGACCCAGTCTAGTTTTCTCCCTCTGTTTCATAGACCCGGTCTAGTTTTCTCCTCTCTGTTCCATAGACCCAGTCTAGTTTTCTCCCCTCTGTTCCATAGACCCGGTCTAGTTTTCTCCTCTCTGTTTCATAGACCCGGTCTAGTTTTCTCCTCTCTGTTCCATAGACCCAGTCTAGTTTTCTCCTCTCTGTTTCATAGACCCGGTCTAGTTTTCTCCCCTCTGTTTCATAGACCCGGTCTAGTTTTCTCCCCTCTGTTTCAGAGACCCGGTCTAGTTTTCTCCCTCCAATTCATAGACCTGGTCTAGTTTTCTCCTCTCTGTTTCATAGACCCGGTCTAGTTTTCTCCCCTCTGTTTCATAGACCCAGTCTAGTTTTCTCCCTCTCTGTTTCATAGACCCGGTCTTATTTTCTCCCCTCTCTGTTCCATAGACCCGGTCTAGTTTTCTCCCCTCTCTGTTCCATAGACCCGGTCTAGTTTTCTCCCCTCTCTGTTCCATAGACCCGGTCTAGTTTTCTCCCCTCTCTGTTCCATAGACCCGGTCTAGTTTTCTCCCCTCCAATTCATAGACCCGGTCTTGTTTTCTCCTCTCTGTTTCATAGACCCGGTCTAGTTTTCTCCCCTCCAATTTATAGACCCGGTCTAGTTTTCTCCTCTCTGTTCCATAGACCCGTTCTAGTTTTCTCCCTCTCTCTTTATGTAGTGTTGTAGTGTCTCTCTGTATGTAGTGTTGTAGTGTCTCTCTGTATGTAGTGTTGTAGTGTCTCTCTATGTAGTGTTCTAGTTTTCTAGTAGTGTCCCTCTTTATGTAGTGTTGTAGTGTCCCTCTTTATGTAGTGTTGTAGTGTCTCTTTATGTAGTGTTGTAGTGTCTCTCTTTATGTAGTGTTGTAGTGTCCCTCTTTATGTAGTGTTGTAGTGTCTCTGTATGTAGTGTTGTAGTGTCCTCTTTATGTAGTGTTGTAGTGTCTCTCTTTATGTAGTGTTGTAGTGTCTCTCTATGTAGTGTTGTAGTGTCTCTTTATGTAGTGTTGTAGTGTCTCTTTATGTAGTGTTGTAGTGTCTCTTTATGTAGTGTTGTAGTGTCTCTCTTTATGTAGTGTTGTAGTGTCCCTCTTTATGTAGTGTTGTAGTGTCTCTTTATGTAGTGTTGTAGTGTCCCTCTTTATGTAGTGTTGTAGTGTCTCTCTTTATGTAGTGTTGTGGTGTCTCTCTTTATGTAGTGTTGTAGTGTCTCTCTTTATGTAGTGTTGTGGTGTCTCTCTTTATGTAGTGTTGTGGTGTCTCTCTTTATGTAGTGTTGTAGTGTCTCTCTGTATGTAGTGTTGTGGTGTCTCTTTATGTAGTGTTGTAGTGTCTCTCTGTATGTAGTGTTGTAGTGTCTCTGTATGTAGTGTTGTAGTGTCTCTTTATGTAGTGTTGTGGTGTCTCTCTTTATGTAGTGTTGTAGTGTCTCTCTTTATGTAGTGTTGTAGTGTCTCTCTTTATGTAGTGTTGTAGTGTCTCTCTTTATGTAGTGTTGTGGTGTCTCTCTTTATGTAGTGTTGTGGTGTCTCTCTTTATGTAGTGTCTCTTTATGTAGTGTTGTGGTGTCTCTCTTTATGTAGTGTTGTAGTGTCTCTCTTTATGTAGTGTTGTGGTGTCTCTCTTTATGTAGTGTTGTAGTGTCTCTCTGTATGTAGTGTTGTCTCTCTGTATGTAGTGTTGTAGTGTCTCTCTTTATGTAGTGTTGTGGTGTCTCTCTTTATGTAGTGTCTCTTTATGTAGTGTTGTGGTGTCTCTCTTTATGTAGTGTTGTAGTGTCTCTCTTTATGTAGTGTTGTGGTGTCTCTCTTTATGTAGTGTTGTAGTGTCTCTCTGTATGTAGTGTTGTAGTGTCTCTCTTTATGTAGTGTCTCTCTGTATGTAGTGTTGTAGTGTCTCTCTGTATGTAGTGTTGTAGTGTCTCTCTGTATGTAGTGTTGTAGTGTCTCTCTTTATGTAGTGTTGTGGTGTCTCTCTGTATGTAGTGTTGTAGTGTCTCTCTGTATGTAGTGTTGTCTCTCTTTATGTCTGTTGTGGTGTCTCTCTGTATGTAGTGTTGTGGTGTCTCTCTGTATGTAGTGTTGTGGTGTCTTGTTCATGTAGTGTTGTGGTGTCTCTCTTCATGTAGTGTTGTGGTGTCTCTCTTCATGTAGTGTTGTGGTGTCTCTTTATGTAGTGTTGTGGTGTCTCTCTTTATGTAGTGTTGTAGTGTCTCTCTTCATGTAGTGTTGTGGTGTCTCTCTTCATGTAGTGTTGTGGTGTCTCTTTATGTAGTGTTGTGGTGTCTCTCTTTATGTAGTGTTGTCTCTCTGTATGTAGTGTTGTAGTGTCTCTCTGTATGTAGTGTTGTCTCTCTGTATGTAGTGTTGTAGTGTCTCTCTTTATGTAGTGTTGTGGTGTCTCTCTGTATGTAGTCTTGTAGTGTCTCTCTGTATGTAGTGTTGTAGTGTCTCTCTTTATGTAGTGTTGTAGTGTCTCTCTTCATGTAGTGTTGTTGTCACACCCTGACCATAGTTTGCTTTGTATGTTCTATGTTTTGTTTGGTCAGGGTGTGATCTGAGTGGGCATTCTATGTTGTGTGTCTAGTTTGTCTGTTTCTGTGTTTGGCCTGATATGGTTCTCAATCAGAGGCAGGTGTTAGTCATTGTCTCTGATTGGGAACCATATTTAGGTAGCCTGTTTTGTGTTGGGTTTTGTGGGTGATTGTTCCTGTCTTTGTGTTTGTTACACCAGATAGGGCTGTTTTCGTTTTTTCACATTTCTTGTTTTTGTATATTGTTCTATTTTCATCTTTATTAAAGATGTATCACAATAACCACGCTGAGTTTTGGTCCGCCTGTCCTTCAACAGAAGAAAACCGTGACAGTTGTGTTGTCTCTCTTTATGTAGTGTTGTAGTGTCTCTTTATGTAGTGTCTCTTTATGTAGTGTTGTAGTGTCTCTTTATGTAGTGTTGTAGTATCTCTTTATGTAGTGTCTCTTTATGTAGTGTTGTAGTATCTCTTTATGTAGTGTCTCTTTATGTAGTGTTGTCTCTCTTTATGTAGTGTTGTAGTATCTCTTTATGTAGTGTTGTAGTATCTCTTTATGTAGTGTCTCTTTATGTAGTGTTGTAGTGTCTCTTTATGTAGTGTTGTAGTATCTCTTTATGTAGTGTCTCTTTATGTAGTGTTGTAGTGTCTCTTTATGTAGTGTCTCTTTATGTAGTGTCTCTTTATGTAGTGTCTCTTTATGTAGTGTTGTAGTGTCTCTTTATGTAGTGTTGTAGTGTCTCTTTATGTAGTGTCTCTTTATGTAGTGTTGTCTCTCTTTATGTAGTGTTGTAGTGTCTCTTTATGTAGTGTTGTAGTGTCTCTTTATGTAGTGTTGTAGTGTCTCTCTTTTGCTGATGTGTGTTTTGTCCTATATTTATTGTATTTGTTTGTTTTTATCCCAGCTACCGTCCCTGCAGGAGTCCTTTTTGCCTTGGGGTAGGCCGTCATTTTAAAGAATTTGTTCTTAACTGACTTACCTAGTTAAATAAAGAAATGTTTACCTTTTGTAGAGTGCGGTCTGGGTAGAGTGCGGTCTGGGTAGAGTGCGGTCTGGGTAGAGTGCGGTCTGGGTAGAGTGCGGTCTGGGTAGAGTGCGGTCTGGGTAGTACATGTCAATGCAATAGAACCCTACTCTGATGCTTTCTGCCTTCAACAAAATATCTTGCTTAGTTCATTTTGTTTCTCTTTGTTGCATTGAAATGGGATAATATTGTGTTGATCACATTTGCCACAGTAAAGGGAAACGTTTATAGTGTTAACAGAGAACACTAGAACAGTGGTCACCAACCTTTTAGAGTCAAGATCACTTTCTGAGTCAAGATCACTTTCTGAGTCAAGATCACTTTCTGAGTCAAAATACAAGTAGAGATAAACTGCTCAGATTACTCCCATGAACAGAGAAAGTAAAATGTTTTTTGATATAAAAAAAATACCTAAGCCGCTAATAATAACACAAAGCCTACAGAGACACGCTCCTACTAATTCATTACTGCTGCAGTGCTTGTTGTAGTGCTGAGTGGAAATAGGAAGAACGTGAATTTTATTGCTTATAAAACTGTTGAAAACAAAGTATTGACAATGCTGAGTAAGAACTTAAACAGCAGCTCTTTGCTGTATTCGTTCAGTCTCTCTAGTCATGGTTATAAACGTTTTAAAATGTCACAGTATCAACTTTGCTGTAGCTTTTGTTTGTGCCTGCTAGTTACTGCAGAAATGGTCATCTGAGCCGTCCGATTGGCCAGCGTTAGACCTTCATACACATGAAATGGTACAAAAATGCAACCGTGTGCCTACCCAGCATGCAGGGCAGCTGAATCAGGTGCATCTACCTCCAACAGCCCAAGACTAAAATAAATAAAATAGGAACACAAGGCTTAATCATTGGGTTTTTTACAAACATGTTTGTCTTATCGACTAGGAATACCTTGGAGATTGAGTTGGTGACCACTGCTCTCGAAAACTGAGTGAGGTTCTCGTGCTTCTCTCTGCGGGCGTGTATTTCTTCTGCGCAGCTGTCCCAGGGAGCTGTGCGGCAGTCTCAGGGGGAACATTGGTCAGAACCCCAACTAGCCAGGTGTCGGGTAGTAACCGAAAGGTCGCTGGTTCGAATCCCTTAGCCGACTAGGTGAAAAATCTGCCGATGTGCACTTGAGCAATGCACTTAATTGCCTAATTGCTCCTGTAAGTCGCACTGATTAAGAGTGCCTGCTAACTTACTAAAATGTCAGAAATGTAAATGACTCGAGCAGGCCTAGAACCACAAGAACACAATCTTATGTAAACCTGCACAAATCCTCACCCATGCAACATTAATCTTAAACTCAGTATTTGTGTTGCTGTGGGATGCCTGTTTTGCTCCCATTAACAATGCATTTGCATTCCAGCGCCGGAGAGACATCTGGTCATCATTAGTGTTTTCTGTGGTAGCGGCCGTGCTAGAGTTACCAGTCTCTCGTATGTTTCCCTCTCTCTCTCTCTCTCTCCTCTCTCTCTCTCTCTCTCCTCTCTCTCCCCTCTCTCTATCTCTCTCCCCCCGCTCTCTCCTCTCTCTCTTCTCTATCTATCCTCTCTCTCTCCCTATCTCTCTTCTCTCTCTCCTCTTTCTCTCCTCTTTCTTCTCCCTCTTTCTCTCTCTTTCTCTCTCTCTCTCTCTCCTCTCTCCCCGTCTCTCTCCACTCTCTCATCCCCCTCTCTCTCCCCTTTCTCTCCTC
Organism: Oncorhynchus tshawytscha; assembly: GCF_018296145.1. Taxonomy (NCBI): domain Eukaryota; kingdom Metazoa; phylum Chordata; class Actinopteri; order Salmoniformes; family Salmonidae; genus Oncorhynchus; species Oncorhynchus tshawytscha. The sequence goes on from NC_056444.1 coordinate 11,333,173, forward strand.
TCTTTTCTCTCTCTCTCCCCCTCTCTCTCCACTCTCGCATCCCCCTCTCTCTCCACTCTCTCATCCCCCTCTCTCTCCCCTTTCTCTCCTCTCTTTCTCTCCTCTCTTTCTCTCCTCTCTTTCTCTCCTATCTTTCTCTCTGTCTCTCTCCTCTCCTCTCTCCTCTCTTACTCTCTCCTCTCTCTTTTCTCTCTTCTCTCTCTCTCTCCTCCCTTCTCTCTTCTCTCTCCTCCCTTCTCTTTCTCCTCTCTTCTCTCTCCTCTCTTCTCTCTCCTCTCTCTCTTACTCTCTCTCTCACTCTCTCTCTCTCTCTCTCTTCCTGCATGTATTTTCCTCTCCTCCTCTCATGTTCTGTTCTATCCTTTCCTAATTCCATGCCTCTAGGCTTCTACGCTGGATAAGCCAAACATTAGCAACACTCATATTGAGTTGCACCCCCTTTCCCCTCATGGACTCTACAAGGTGTTGAAAATGTTCCACAGGGATGCTGGCTCATGTTGACTCCAATGCTTCCTACAGTTGTCAAGTTGGCTGGATGTCCTTTGGGTGGCGGACCATTCTTGATACACACAGGAAACACAGCAGGTTTGCAGTACTTAACACAAACTGGTGCACCTGCCACCTACTTCCATACCCTGTTTAAAGGCATTTAAATCTGTTGTCTTTCCCATTCGCCCTCTGAATGGCACACATACACAATCCATGTCTCAGTTGTCTCAAGGCTTAGAAACCAGTCTCCTCCCCTTCATCTACACTGATTGAAGTGGATTTAACAAGTGACATCAATAACATATCATAGCTTTCACCTGATTTCACCTGGTCAGTCTACATCATGGAAAGAGTAATGTTTTGTATACTCAGTGTATAGTCTCCCCTTATCTCCCATGTACGTCTCAACTCCTCTGTCTCCTCTCTCCCCTGCTCTCCTCTCTCCCCTCCTCTCCTCTGTCTACTCTCCTCTCTCCCCTCCCCTCCTCTCCTCTGTCTACTCTCCTATGTCCTCTCCTTTCCTCTGTCTATTCTGCTCTCTCCTCTACTCTTCTCTCCTCTGTCTCATCTCCCATCTCCTCTCTCCCCTTCTTTCCTCTGTCTATTCTGCTCTCTCCTTTGCTCTTCTCTTCTCTCCTCTCCTCTCCTCTCCTCTCCTCTCCTCTCCTCTCCTCTCCTCTCCTCTCCTCTCCTCTCCTCTCCTCTCTCCTCTCCTCTGGTCTCCTCTCCTCTGGTCTCCTCTCTCCTCTCCTCTGGTCTCCTCTCTCCTCTCCTCTGGTCTCCTCTGTCTACTCTCTCCTCTCCTCTCCTCTCCTCTCCTCTCTCCTCTCTCTCCTCTCCTCTCCTCTCCTCCTCTCCTCTCTCTCCTCTCCTCTCTCCTCTCCTCTCCTCTCCTCTCCTCTCCCCTTCCCTCTGTCTATCTCCTCTCCTCTCTCTCCTCTCTCTCTCCTCTCTCTCTCCTCTGTCTCATCTCCCATCTCCTCTCTCCCCTTCTTTCCTCTGTCTATTCTGCTCTCTCATTTGCTCTTCTCTCCTCTCTCCTCTCCTCTGGTCTCCTCTCTCCTCTCCTCTGGTCTCCTCTGTCTACTCTCTCCTCTCCTCTCCTCTCCTCTCCTCTCCTCTCCTCTCCTCTCCTCTCCTCTCCTCTGTCTCATCTCCTCTCCTCTCTCCCTCCTCTCCTCTGTCTCATCTCCTCTGTCTCATCTCCTCTGTCCTCTCCTCTCCTCTCCTCTCTCCTCTCCTCTCCTCTCCTCTCCTCTCCTCTCCTCTCCCCTCTCCTCTCCTCCTCTCTCTCTCTCCTCTCTCCTCTGTCTCATCTCCCCTCTCCTCTCTCCCCTCCTCTCTCTGTCTCATCTCCCCTCTCCTCTCTCCCCTCCTCCCCTCCTCTGTCTCATCTCCCCTCTCCTCTCCTCTGTCTCATCTCCCCTCTCCTCTCTCTCCTCTCCTCTGTCTCATCTCCCCTCCTCTCCTCTCCTCTGTCTCATCTCCCCCTCTCTCCCCTCCCCTCCTCTCATCTGTCTACTCTACTCTTCTCTCCTCTGTCTCATCTCCCCTCTCTCCCCTCCCCTCCTCTCATCTGTCTACTCTACTCTCCTCTCCTCTCCTCTGTCTCATCTCCCCTCTCTCCCTCCCTCTCTCCTCTCATCTGTCTACTCTACTCTCCTCTCCTCTCCTCTGTCTCATCTCCCCTCTCTCCTCTCCTCTCCTCTCCTCTGTCTCATCTCCCCTCCTCTCCTCTCCTCTCCTCTCCTCTCCTCTCCTCTCCCTCTCTCCTCTCCCTCTCCTCTCCTCTCCTCTGTCTCATCTCCCCTCTCCTCTCCCCTCCCCCCCTCCTCTCCTCTGTCTCATCTCCCCTCTCCTCTCTCCCCTCCTCTCCTCTGTCTCATCTCCCCTCTCCTCTCTCCCCTCCTCTCCTCTCCTCTGTCTCATCTCCCCTCTCCTCTCCTCTGTCTCATCTCCCCTCTCCTCTCTCTCCTCTCCTCTGTCTCATCTCCCCTCCTCTCCTCTCCTCTGTCTCATCTCCCCTCTCCCCCCCCTCCTCTCATCTGTCAACTCTACTCTTCTCTCCTCTCCTCTGTCTCATCTCCCCTCTCTCCCCTCCCCTCCTCTCATCTGTCTACTCTACTCTCCTCTCCTCTCCTCTGTCTCATCTCCCCTCTCTCCCCTCCCCTCCTCTCATCTGTCTACTCTACTCTCCTCTCCTCTCCTCTCCTCTGTCTCATCTCCCCTCTCTCCTCTCCTCTCCTCTCCTCTGTCTCATCTCCCCTCTCTCCCCTCCCCTCCTCATCTGTCTACTCTACTCTCCTCTCCTCTGTCTCATCTCCCCTCTCTCCCCTCCCCTCCTCATCTGTCTACTCTACTCTCCTCTCCTCTCCTCTGTCTCATCTCCCCTCTCTCCCCTCCCCTCCTCTCATCTGTCTACTCTACTCTCCTCTCCTCTCCTCCGTCTCATCTCCTCTGTCTACTCTCCCCTCTCCTCTCTCCCCTCCTCTCCTCTCCTCTGTCTCATCTCCTCTCCTCTGTCTCATCTCCTCTCCTCTCCTCTCCTCTGTCTCCTCTCCTCTCCTCCTCTGTCTCATCTCCCCTCCTCTCCTCTCCTCTGTCTCCTCTCCTCTGTCTCATCTCCCCTCCTCTCCTCTCCTCTCCTCTCCTCTCCTCTGTCTCATCTCCTCTCCTCTGTCTCCTCTCCTCTCCTCTCCTCTCCTCTCCTCTCCTCTCCTCTCCTCTCCTCTCCTCTCCTCTCCTCTCCTCTCCTCTCCTCTCCTCTCCTCTCCTCTCCCTCTCCTCTCCTCTCCTCTCCTCTCCTCTCCTCTGTCTCATCTCCCCTCCTCTCCTCTCCTCTGTCTCATCTCCTCTCTCCCCTCCTCTCCTCTCCCCTCCTCTCATCTGTCTACTCTACTCTCCTCTCCTCTCCTCTGTCTCATCTCCCCTCTCTCCTCTCCTCTCCTCTGTCTCATCTCCCCTCTCTCCCCTCCCCTCCTCTCATCTGTCTACTCTACTCTCCTCTCCTCTCCTCCGTCTCATCTCCCCTTCCCTCCTCTCATCTGTATACTCTACTCTCCTCTCCTCTCCTCCGTCCCCTCCTCTGTCTCTCCTCTCCTTTCCTCTGTCTACTCTCCTCCATCATCTTTTGTTCTCACCGCTCCTCATCTGGTGCCAGAGACTCTCAGATCCAGGACAGGGCTCCTGATCCAAACTTGCCCCCTCTTTCTCTCTCCCTCTCTCTTTCTCTCTGCTGTCTCTCCCTCCCTCTCCGCCTCTCTCGCTTCTGTCGCCCTCCCGCTCTGTCTCTCTCTCCCCCTACTCACTCTTCCCTAATAAAAGCAGTGTGGGGACGTGCTTTCTCCAAGTGTGCAGCGTGTTGTGGAGCGGTAATTAGTTGGAATGTGCCCCTCCCCCTCCCCTGGCATGGCCCTTTACAGTTATATGACTTAAGGGCTGATTAGAACCACACTACCATACTTCTCTGATCAATGGCTGACTCTCTCTCACAGCTCCACAGCCCAGCTATCACCATTGTTTTGTAACATTTGCCAATGTACAGGCTCACTGTGATGCTATAGCTATTCCATGGAGCAATCATTAGCTGTGTTAGTGAACTAGTTACAACTGTAGATAGCTGATACTAGCTAGAAGCTACTGTAGGAGGGGGACGAGATAATGGTGACCGCTACTGATGCCTGCCGAAACCCACAACTCTGATCAGACCACATGCACTACTAAACTTCACCCTTGAAACCCTCACCCTTCACACCCTTACCCCCTATTGTTCACCCTGCCTTAAATCTAGAGCACCTCTTAGTGTTGTAACGATCTGAGTGTAGTGGGTGAGGAGTCAAGCGCAGGAAGCAGAGTTCAGGTGAGTGCTATTTTAATGCACCGACAAACGGCGAACATAAGCCAACCCTCACGAACACACAGGGCGTAATGAACAAACAAATGCCCCCAAACAGGGGGACTTAAAACGGTCCAGGGAAAACCCTCAAAATGGGAAAAACCGAAACCCATAGACGTGCACACAAGTACACTAAACAGATGGTCACAATAATTAATCCCGCACAAGGAACTCTGCGGGCCGACTGACTAATAAAGCCTACTACCTAATTCAAAACAGGTGCACTCAATCAACACATAAGGAGGGGGAGGAAAATAATCAGTAGCAGCTAGTAGGCCGGCGACGACGAGCGCCACCCGAACGGAAAGGGGAGTGTCCTTCGGTCGGAGTCGTGACAGTACCCCCCCCCCTGACGCGCGGCCCCCGCAGCGCGCCGACACCGGCCTCGAGGTCGACCCGGAGGACGAGGCGCAGGGCAATCCGGATGGAGGCGATGGAAATCCCTCAACATTGACGGATCCAAAATGTCCCTGGTGGGTACCCAGCACCTCTCCTCCCGGACCGTACCCCTCCCAGTCCACGAGGTACTGCAGGCCCCTCACCCGGCGCCTCGAGTCCAGAATGGCCCGTATCGTATACGCCGGGGACCCCTCGATGTCCAGAGGGGGAGGAGGGACCTCCAGTACCTCACCGTCCTGTAGGGGACCAGCTACCACCGGCCTGAGGAGAGACACATGAAACGAGGGGTTAATACGATAATAGGAAGGGAGTTGTAATCGATAACACACCTCGTTTATTCTCCTCAGGACTTTGAACGGCCCTACACACTGCGGCCCAAGCTTCCGGCAGGGCACGCGGAGGGGTAGGTTTCGGGTCGAGAGCCAGACCCTGTCCCCTGGTACAAACACGGGGGCCTCACTGCGGTGGCGGTCAGCACTCCTTTTCTGCCGTCCACTAGCCTGTTGAAGGGATTCCTGGACGGCCCTCCAGGTCTCTTTGGAGCGCTGCACCCATTCCTCCACCGCAGGACCCTCGGTCTGGCTCGGATGCCATGGTGCCAGGACCGGCTGGTACCCCAACACACACTGAAAGGGTGACACATTAGTAGAGGAGTGGCGTAGTGAGTTCTGGGCCATTTCAGCCCAGGGGATGTATCTCGCCCACTCCCCTGGCAGGTCCTAGCAGTACGACCGCAGAAACCTACCCACCTCCTGGTTTACTCTCTCCACCTGCCCATTACTTTCGGGGTGATAACCGGAGGTCAGGCTGACCGAGACCCCCAGACGCTCCATGACCGCCCTCCATACTCGGGACGTGAACTGGGGGCCCCGATCAGAAACGATGTCCTCCGGCACCCCGTAGTGCCGGAAGACGTGGGTGAATAATGCCTCCGCAGTCTGTAGGGCCGTTGGGATACCGGGCAACGGGAGGAGACGGCAGGACTTAGAGAACCGATCCACAAACACCAGAACCGTGGTGTTGCCCTGAGACAGGGAAGGTCGGTCAGGAAATCTACGGATAGATGTGACCATGGCCGTTGTGGAACGGGGAGGGGTTGTAACTTCCCTCTGGGAAGGTGCCTAGGAGCCTTACTCTGGGCGCATACCGAACAGGAGGAGACATAAACCTTAACGTCCCCTAGCCAAGGTAGGCCACCAATACCTCCCCCGAAGGCTCCCCACTGTCCTCCTCACCCCAGGGTGACCCGAGGAGGGTAGGACGTGAGCCCACCGAATCAGTTGGTCCCGAACACCAAGCGGCACGTACCTCCGCCCCGCCGGACACTGAGGAGGCGCGGGTTCAGCCCGTAACGCCCGCTCGATGTCCGAGTCCACCTCCCATACCACCGGTGCCATCAGCTTTGAGGCCGGAAGGATGGGAGTAGGTTCGGCGGACCTATCCTCCGTGTCGTAAAGGCGGGACAGTGCGTCCGCCTTCACGTTCTGGGAGCCCGGTCTATATGATAAAGTGAACCGGAATCGAGTGAAAAACATGGCCCACATTGCCTGCCGCGGGTTCAGTCTCCTAGCTGCCCGAATATACTCCAGATTTTGGTGGTCGGTCCAGATGAGAAAGGGGTGCTTAGCCCCCTCAAGCCAGTGTCTCCACACCTTCAGAGCCCTGACCACTGCTAACAACTCCCGGTCCCCCACATCATAGTTACGCTCCGCTGGGCTGAGCTTACTCGAGAAGAAAGCGCAGGGGCAGAGTTTTGGTGGCGTACCCGAGCGCTGTGATAGCACGGCACCCACCCCAGCCTCGGACGCATCCACCTCCACTATGAATGCTAGAGAGGGGTCCGGATGCGCCAACACGGGTGCATCCGTGAACAGTGCCCTCAACCTATTGAAAGCTCTGTCCGCCTCTGCTGACCATCGCAACCGCACCGGGCCCCCCTTTAGCAGTGAGGTAATTGGAGCCGCTACCTGGCCAAAACCCCGGATAAACCTCCGGTAGTAGTTGGCAAAACCCAAAAACCGCTGCACCTCCTTTACCGTGGTTGGAGTCGGCCAATTACGCACGGCCTTACTGCAGTCACCCTCCATCTCCACCGCCGAGGTGGAAATGCGATAACCCAGAAAGGAGACGGCTCGTTTGGAGAACACACACTTCTCAGCCTTGACGTATAGGTCATGCTCCAGCAGTCTACCAAGCACCTTGCGTACCAGAGACACATGCGCGGCGTGAGTGGCTGAGTAGATCAGAATGTCATCGATATAAACAACCACTCCCTGCCCGTGCAGGTCCCTGAGAATATCGTCTACAAAGGATTGAAAAATGGCTGGAGCATTTTTTAACCCATACAGCATGACGCAGTACTCATAGTGGCCCGATGTGGTACTAAATGCGGTTTTCCACTTGTCTCCCTTCCGAATACGCACCAGGCTATACGCGCTCCTGAGATCCAATTTTGTGATGAACTGCGCTCCCTGAAAGGATTCCACTGCCGTAGCAATGAGAGGTTGTGGGTAGCTGAACCCCACTGTGATGGCATTTAGACCTCTATAATCAATACACGGACGCAATCCTCCCTCCTTCTTCTTCACAAAAAAGAAACTCGAGGAGACGGGTGAAATGGAGGACCGAATGTACCCCTGTCCCAGAGACTCCGTGATATATGTCTCCATAGCCAACGTCTCCTCTTGGGACAATGGGTACACGTGACTCTTGGGAAGCGCAGCGTTACCCTGGAGATCTATCGCACAATCCCTTCCTGGTCGATGTGGTGGTAATTTAGTCGCCTTCTTTTTACTAAAAGCGATTGCCAAATCGGCATGCTCGGGGGGAATGCACACTGTGGGACCCTGGTCTGGACTTTCCACCGAGGTGGCACCGACGGAAACTCCCAGGCACCTTCCAGAACACTCCTCTGACCACCCCTGGAGAACCCCCTGTTTCCACAAAATTTTAGGATTGTGCCAGGATTGGCCAGCCAGGGAATCCCTAACACCACTGGAAACGCAGGCGAATCAATAATATAGAGACTGATACGCTCCCTATGATTCCCCTGCGTTACCATGTCCAGTGGGATCGTGGTCTCCCTGACCACCCCTGACCCTAATGGCCGGCTATCTAGGGAGTGCACGGGAAAGGGAGAATCTATCGGCACAAGCGGAACACCTAATTTAATAGCAAGTCCGCGATCCATAAAGTTCCCAGCTGCGCCTGAATCGACTAGCGCCCTATGCTGGGAAGAGGGAAAAAATTTAAGGAAAAAAATCAAGACAAACATGTGACCAACAGGGGGTTCTGGGTGAGTTTGGTGCTGACTCACCTGGGGTGATCGAGAAATGTTCCGCCTGCCATCTCGACTCCCAGACGGACCCCCCCAGCACCGATCGGCCGTGTGTCCTCTCCGACCACAGTTGGTGCAGAGGGAGCCTCCTCCTCCGGTACCCCTCGGCAAAGCCCCTCCCAACTCCATCGGAACAGGAGTGGAGGTGCTGGGTGGTGGAACACACAGGACCCTCTCCGAACGCCCGCGGGCAGCCAGCAGATTGTCCAGTCGGATGGACATGTCAATTAGCTCATCCAAGGAAAGAGCGGTGTCCCGACACGCTAGCTCCCTGCAGACGTCCTCCCGGAGACTACACCTGTAGTGGTTGATAAGGGCCCTGTCGTTCCACCCGGATCCTGCTGCCAAGGTACGGAACTCCAACGCGTAATCCTGGGCGCTCCTCTTCTTCTGCCGGAGATGGAATAGTCGTTCTCCCGCCGCTCGGCCATCTGGAGGATGGTCAAACACGGCACGGAAGCGGCGAGAAAACTCGGGGTAGTGCTCCTTAACTGAGTCTGGGCCATTCCAAACTGCATTTGCCCACTCCAGAGCACGACCCGTGAGGCAGGAGATGAGGACATTCACCCTCTCCGCTCCCGAGGGAGTAGGTCTGACGGTGGCCAGGTACAGTTCTAACTGGAGTAAGAACCCCTGGCACCCTGCTGCCGCTCCATCATAGACCCTCGGGAGCGTAAGACGGAGGGTGCTGGAGTCGGGAGATGGGGAGCCGAAGGTGGAGAGGGGAGACCGCTTCTCTCCCATCGGTCCATTCTCTCCATCACCAGATCCATCGCCGTTCCGATCCGATGGAGAACGGTGGTGTGATGTAGAACCCTCTCTTCCATGATGGGAGGGGAGTGGCTGTTGCTCCTGCTGACTCCATTCCTCAGTGGTGTGGGATTCTGTAACGATCTGAGTGTAGTGGGTGAGGAGTCAAGCGCAGGAAGCAGAGAGTTCAGGTGAGTGCTATTTTAATGCACCGACAAACGGCGAACATAAGCCAACCCTCACGAACACACAGGGCGTAATGAACAAACAAATGCCCCCAAACAGGGGGACTTAAAACGGTCCAGGGAAAACCCTCAAAATGGGAAAAACACAAAACCCATAGACGTGCACACAAGTACACTAAACAGATGGTCACAATAACTAATCCCGCACAAGGAACTCTGCGGGCCGACTGACTAATAAAGCCTACTACCTAATTCAAAACAGGTGCACTCAATCAACACATAAGGAGGGGGAGGAAAATAATCAGTAGCAGCTAGTAGGCCGGCGACGACGACCGCCGAGCGCCACCCGAACGGGAAGGGGAGTGTCCTTCGGTCGGAGTCGTGACAAGTGTGATGTCTTTAGGCTGGCATGTTAATAATCTACCATGTTCATGATCTCATATTTAACAAGGCCTTTACTTTAGATAAGATAAAAAATCAACCTTATTTTACCCGAGAGGAAATATTGATGGGCGTACGGCCCTGCTCCCACATACAATACACAACACATCATCACATCAAGTTATACACAGCGGTGAACTGCATCAAAATCTCTGAGATATATTAAGCTATGATTTCAGCTCGCATGCCAACATTCTTATGCAGCTCATATATGCCGACCCTGGCTTAGTTCCAACTACCAGCCTGTACCCTGTACCCAGGTACACACACCCCTGTGGGTGGCAGAGTGAGAGACTGTGTTAAGATGTATTCACACATGCCATCATTCATTCAGATATAGCTCCGCTTGTCAGTGTATCAGCCCTAACTCAATGAGGAATTGGATGAACTGTCAATGAGGAAGCCAGAGCAACTGGTTTTCCATGTGTTGACACCAAAGCTGTTTATCACTAGCAAGCCTGATGCTGTCAGCACAGCTCTCCTCGTTAGTTCCTCTCTGTCTGCAGCTGCAGGGGGATATGAATGGATTGGCTGTTATTGAGCTTGATAGATTAGTTGGCAGTCTTCCAGTTTTTTTGTCTTCTAACATAGACCACTTAGCAGATGCATCTGTAGAAAGCCACTTGCATACATTTTCAATATGTGTATGTGTTCCCTGTGGGAATTGAACCCATGACCTTGGTGTCACTAGCACCACAGTCTTACCAACTGAGTCAAGCAGGACCACCAGATGTTGTTTTTCAGAGGTTCCTTAGAAGCCTTTAAGTTTGACCTGGGTATTTGTGACTTTAATAATAAACTCATTTACATGGAACATGTTTCCCTCTCTCCTCCCTTTCTCTCTCTCTCTCTCTCTCTCTCTCTCTCCCCCCTCTCTCTCCTCTCTCTCTCTCCACTCTCTCCTCCCTTTCTCTCTCTCTCTCTCTCCCCTCTCTCTCCACTCTCTCCTCTTTCTCTCTCTCTCTCTCTCCACTCTCTCCCTCCCTCTCTCTCTCTCTCTCTCTCTCTCCCCCTCTCCCTCCACTCTCTCCTCCCTCTCTCTCCTCTCTTTCTCTCTCTCCTCTCTTTCTCTCTCTCTCTCTCTCTCTCTCTCTCTCTCTCTCTCCACTCTCTCCTCCCTCTCCCCCCTCTCTTTACATTTACATGGCTGAGCAGCTGATTGGCTCCCGAATGCTTTTTGCGTGGCATTTCCATTGGGGTTTATATGTGTCATTTCTAAGGTACAAAACTGAGGCTTGTGGTTGTGGATATAGAATTGGACCCAGCCTTTGTGACCTCACTCGAGACGCCGGCACTCTACCTGCAATATCCCTAAAGATTTTCACATCCTGAAAGTAACATTTTATTAAAGGTTTTTAGGGACAGAAAATACCCTGTAATGGAAATGTTATACATGTGCCTTTCTTATAACACATTTCTGTGTTCTATTCATGTGCTGTTCTATAAACCAATTTCTGTGTTCTTGCAAGTGGCTGACTGTACAAATCCTCACTATCAGTAGCTGCAATTTGGCAGTATGCCACATTGTTTTGAGAACAAATGAAATATATCTTAGTTTCAAGGTCTCAGCGTAGAGCCTTGTGAGGTGTTGGTCTGTCGCATGTTATGAACCAGTATTGGTCTGTCACATGATTGAAACAAAATGGTAATGATGAATTAATTATGCTAAATCATGCAAATATAACTTGTCTGTGTATAGCCATATATACGATAACTGCTGGGACAGCCCCAGGCAGAGCTCCTGATTGATATGTGTACTATGGTGCATTGAGTTGGTTGGAACCTCTCCAGATCGCCTACAATAAACAATCATTCATTTAAGATTGACTTCGAGTACTAGGATTATCACCTCTTCATGTTGAAAAATTTAAATCATGAATTGCAAAGTAGTTTGCATGAATGTAGACGGACAATATTCTTGGTCCGTTGAAAACGGAAGTTGACCAATCAACAACCAGGTATCCAACTAGTCATGCTACTGTACAGACTAGACTGACTCCAACCCCATTCAGCCTCTTACGGTGTGTAGTGATGTAACAGTGGGTGTGGCCTGTGGACAGACTGAGAGCCCGTTTGTGAGAGCCAGGAGGAAGAGGTGGAAACAGATCCCTCCGGAGGTTCATAAGAGAGCGGTTGGTTCGTTCGCTGCCTCCTCTGTTGAACATTGCGGTTTGAATCCCGCAGCTGCACGCTGCATGGGAGCAGTCGCCTCAGTTAAATAAACAGGGCTTCGTCAAACGCAACTTGTTCGATCATTTACGATACGCCGCTGACGATAGTGAGGAGATTACTGACTTTGGTGTTTTCCCCAGCGAGAAAGACTTGTTTGTTTTGCCCAGTGGAGATTTCACGATAGGGCGGTGAATGATCGCACAGAGCGCTCATTCATTGTGGCAGTGTGATACATATAGGGAAAATATGTAGCTAGGCAGATTTCACTTTTACCATGCAGGCCCATTTCAAATAAACAACTGATTCGGCTGCTCTAAAATGATTTGTATTTTAGTTGTGTAATTGCTGACTCCAGTATAGATATTAAAACTGAGATTGCCTTGCTGTGGAGAGGATTTTAGATCGGTTGAACCACAGTTGAGTTTGAGGTTCCAACCACAGCTAACAAACCCCCCAAGACTCTTTGATCTCATGTTGGACTATTATAAAGATGTCGGATCTTAATTTGATCACCCTGTTGCCGGAGAACGTTCTTGCAATGCAGGACATTTTAAATGTGTTGTGTATTTGAGGTTTAAAAAAGCTTCTTTAGTTTGTCATTTCCACTTGGAAATTTCAGACTTGATTTTCCCTTACGGAAAATGGATCAACCCTTACAAAAATGTTTCTTAATTATAATCGACACAATTCACATTTGCTGTTGCTGCAGGATTATTTTCCTGCTGTAGAAAATTGGCTCAAATTAAGATCCTACATGTGTGCCAATATGTGCCATGAGAGACTAATGTTTTGAGGAAATTATACCAATTACTCTCAGATGACCACATGTGCCTACATGACAAAACTATTTTGAATAGTTTCGTTTTATAGCAATAATTTGCTTTTCCTGTATTCATAAATTGGTGATTTTACATCTAATTAGTTGTAAAATCACCAGATGGTGTAAAATCACCATCTAATTAGCCGTTTCTCTCACAAAATGTTTGTAGTTTTTCCCTCAAATTGTATTTATTATGATGAATATCAAACATTCCAGTATTCCAATACAGGGCCATTGAATTTCCTTTTTTGAGGTGTCTTACCCTTGGCGGCTATTTTTCCCAACCAGAAATAACATGTCTATGTGATGTAGCCTTCATATTGCTTTTGTTTCCCTGCCTGATGGGTTGAATTAGATTTCTTCAGAGTTACCCACATTAAAAAAACTACAGTTTACTATAGAATACTACAGCACTTACTATAGAATTATTTAGTAAACTGTAGTATACTGTAGAATACTATACTACACACTATAGTATACGTTGATCATGTGTAGTACTCACTATAGAATGTTGTAGTATATTTTAAAATGCTATAGTAAATACTACAGTATACTGCAGACCACAAAAACACTACAGTAAATACTACAGTAATGTCCGGAAAAACACTACAGTAATTACTAAAGTATATACTACAGTATTTAATTTGCATTTACTCTGCCCATTCCCCTCCACTTTAGTCCCAATTTGTGCCACATATAAGTGAGAAACCTACAGGCCAAGTGTAGACCATATATTGTGTTCCCTAAAGGTTTTTAAAAAGAGCAGTCGTTTTAGAACTGTCCTTTTAGACCTAAGTCAGGTTATGGAAAATTAGCATTTTGAGTATTTTGTCCAGTAGGTTTCGTCAAGAACAAAGCCCCTACTGCTATGTCAAAGATAATAAAACAATAACACTATAGTAATTAATAAAGTAATGTCCGCAAAAACACTGCAGTAAATAACACTATAGTATATATTACAGTTTTTTCTTACAACAGTATTTATACTATAGTAATAAAAAATATATAATTTAATTTTACCTTTATTTAAACAAAGTCTTACTTACAATGACACAAATATACTTTTTTTAAATCTTGCTATGTTAAGGATTTTTGCAAAGTATGTAGAAGCACGGGTGCGTTTAATTTGAATTTCCAGGTCATTTTCATTTGATACTACTCTTGAGTTTTACAGGTTTGTAAAATATTGTTTTTTTGTCACATAAATGGGATCCTTTTGTCCCCTGTCTCTTACCTTGTGGTCATTTCTAGTGTTGAAAAATAAAAATTGCCTAAAACCTATGTATTTAAATAAGTAGGCTAGTCGTAATTACAGTGTAAATTCATATTGTTACAAAGTCACAAACAGGAAGGCTGTCACGATTTACTAGGAGTGGTGGGTGGAATCAGGCGCAGAGAGCAGGGTTCAGTAGATTGTCAATGTATTCTCCGGCGCACAAAAACGGTCACGCCAACACACAGGGCGCATACAATTGTGACGACCGCCGAGCACCGCCCGAACAGGCAGGGGAGCCAACTTCGGCGGAAGTCGTGACAAAGGTCTATATATAAGTTGTTATTATTACTCGTCATTAATATTCACTGGGTGTTTATTTATATATATTCACTACGGGTCAAAGGTTTTAGAACACCTACTCATTCAGGGTTTTTCTTTATTTTTTAAACTTTTTTCTACGTTGTAGAATAATAGTGAAGACATTGAATGAGTACGTGTTCTAAAACTTTGGACCGGTAGTGTGTGTGTATATATATATTTTTGTTAAATCTTTAACTCTTCATTGTTGAAAAAGCACCCGTAAGTAAAGCATTTCACTGGTCGTCTTCAGCTGTTGCTAACAAAGCAGTTGATAAATAACATTTGATTTGATTTGAACTCCTTTTTCTGAAAACAAAGCAGTTGATAAATAACATTTGATTTGATTTAAAAAAATATATATATATATTTTACCTTTATTTAACCAGGTAGGCAAGTTGAGAACAAGTTCTCATTTACAATTGCGACCTGGCCAAGATAAAGCAAAGCAGTTCGACAGATACAACGACACAGAGTTACACATGGAGTAAAACAAACATACAGTCAATAATACAGTATAAACAAGTCTATATACAATGTGAGCAAATGAGGTGAGAAGGGAGGTAAAGGCAAAAAAGGCCATGGTGGCAAAGTAAATACAATATAGCAAGTAAAACACTGGAATGGTAGTTTTGCAATGGAAGAATGTGCAAAGTAGAAATAAAAATAATGGGGTGCAAAGGAGCAAAATAAATAAATAAATAAAAATTAAATACAGTTGGGAAAGAGGTAGTTGTTTGGGCTAAATTATAGGTGGGCTATGTACAGGTGCAGTAATCTGTGAGCTGCTCTGACAGTTGGTGCTTAAAGCTAGTGAGGGAGATAAGTGTTTCCAGTTTCAGAGATTTTTGTAGTTCGTTCCAGTCATTGGCAGCAGAGAACTGGAAGGAGAGGCGGCCAAAGAAAGAATTGGTTTTGGGGGTGACTAGAGAGATATACCTGCTGGAGCGTGTGCTACAGGTGGGAGATGCTATGGTGACCAGCGAGCTGAGATAAGGGGGACTTTACCTAGCAGGGTCTTGTAGATGACATGGAGCCAGTGGGTTTGGCGACGAGTATGAAGCGAGGGCCAGCCAACGAGAGCGTACAGGTCGCAATGGTGGGTAGTATATGGGGCTTTGGTGATAAAACGGATTGCACTGTGATAGACTGCATCCAATTTGTTGAGTAGGGTATTGGAGGCTATTTTGTAAATGACATCGCCAAAGTCGAGGACTGGTAGGATGGTCAGTTTTACAAGGGTATGTTTGGCAGCATGAGTGAAGGATGCTTTGTTGCGAAATAGGAAGCCAATTCTAGATTTAACTTTGGATTGGAGATGTTTGATATGGGTCTGGAAGGAGAGTTTACAGTCTAACCAGACACCTAAGTATTTGTAGTTGTCCACGTATTCTAAGTCAGAGCCGTCCAGAGTAGTGATGTTGGACAGGCTGGTAGGTGCAGGTAGCGATCGGTTGAAGAGCATGCATTTAGTTTTACTTGTATTTAAGAGCAATTGGAGGCCACGGAAGGAGAGTTGTATGGCATTGAAGCTTGCCTGGAGGGTTGTTAACACAGTGTCCAAAGAAGGGCCGGAAGTATACAGAATGGTGTCGTCTGCGTAGAGGTGGATCAGGGACTCACCAGCAGCAAGAGCGACCTCATTGATGTATACAGAGAAGAGAGTCGGTCCAAGAATTGAACCCTGTGGCACCCCCATAGAGTCTGCCAGAGGTCCGGACAGCAGACCCTCCGATTTGACACACTGAACTCTATCAGAGAAGTAGTTGGTGAACCAGGCGAGGCAATTATTTGAGAAACCAAGGCTGTCGAGTCTGCCGATGAGGATGTGGTGATTGACAGAGTCGAAAGCCTTGGCCAGATCAATGAATACGGCTGCACAGTAATGTTTCTTATCGATAGCGGTTAAGATATCGTTTAGGACCTTGAGCGTGGCTGAGGTGCACCCATGACCAGCTCTGAAACCAGATTGCATAGCAGAGAAGGTATGGTGAGATTCGAAATGGTCGGTAATCTGTTTGTTGACTTGGCTTTCGAAGACCTTAGAAAGGCACGGTAGGATAGATATAGGTCTGTAGCAGTTTGGGTCAAGAGTGTCCCCCTTTGAAGAGGGGGATGACCGCAGCTGCTTTCCAATCTTTGGGAATCTCAGACGACACGAAAGAGAGGTTGAACAGGCTAGTAATAGGGGTGGCAACAATTTCGGCAGATAATTTTAGAAAGAAAGGGTCCAGATTGTCTAGCCCGGCTGATTTGTAGGGGTCCAGATTTTGCAGCTCTTTCAGAACATCAGCTGAATGGATTTGGGAGAAGGGGAAATGGGGAAGGCTTGGGTGAGTTGCTGTTGGGGGTGCAGTGCTGTTGTCCGGGGTAGGAGTAGCCAGGTGGAAAGCATGGCCAGCCGTAGAAAAATGCTTATTGAAATTCTCAATTATGGTGGATTTATCATTGGTGACAGTGTTTCCTATCTTCAGTGCAGTGGGCAGCTGGGAGGAGGTGTTCTTATTCTCCATGGACTTTACAGTGTCCCAGAACTTTTTGAGTTAGTGTTGCAGGAAGCAAATTTCTGCTTGAAAAAGCTAGCCTTGGCTTTTCTAACTGCCTGTGTATAATGGTTTCTAGCTTCCCTGAACAGCTGCATATCACGGGGCTGTTCGATGCTAATGCAGAACGCCATAGGATGTTTTTGTGTTGGTTAAGGGCAGTCAGGTCTGGGGAGAACCAAGGGCTATATCTGTTCCTGGTTCTAAATTTCTTGAATGGGGCATGTTTATTTAAGATGGTTAGGAAGGCATTTAAAAAAAATATCCAGGCATCCTCTACTGACGGGATGAGATCAATATCCTTCCAGGATACCCCGGCCAGGTCGATTAGAAAGGCCTGCTCGCAGAAGTGTTTCAGGGAGCGTTTTACAGTGATGAGTGGAGGTCGTTTGACCGCTGACCCATTACGGATGCAGGCAATGAGGCAGTGATCGCTGAGATCTTGGTTGAAGACAGCAGAGGTGTATTTAGAGGGGAAGTTGGTTAGGATGATATCTATGAGGGTGCCCGTGTTTAAGGCTTTGGGGAGGTACCTGGTAGGTTCATTGATAATTTGTGTGAGATTGAGGGCATCAAGTTTAGATTGTAGGATGGCTGGGGTGTTAAGCATGTTCCAGTTTAGGTCACCTAGCAGCACAAACTCTGAAGATAGATGGGGGGCAATCAGTTCACATATGGTGTCCAGAGCACAGCATTTGAACTCCTTTTTCTGTAAACAAAGCAGTTGATAAATAACATTTGTTTTGATTTGAACTCCTTTTTCTGAAGTTGGTTTCTAAATGTCCTTCTGTATTGACATTTGAAGTACTTACGATACGATAAGAACGTGTAAACTGATGCATCTACCACAGTTTTGAGTCAGCTAATCTGCTTAGTGCTTTTGAAGTGAAGCCCACATTCTGTCTCGTCTCCAGCGTCCCACACCTAATCTCATTTCTCTTAATGCTCATCCATCCTGTTCTGTCCCAGGATATTCATTTATGTTCCCCTAACCTCGTTAGGAGAGTCTGTCGCCTAACGCATGTCACTTTATCATCTAATGCACAGACAAACAGGCTAATAATTAGTCTTTATGTGCATTTGAAATGCAGCTGTTCACATCAGGTATTGTTTGTGAATGGGAGAAGGATAACAACATGTACAGTATACTGTATATAGTACACAGACTGGATATGTACAGGAAGTATTCACATCCCTTGACTTTTTTCACATTTTGTTGTGTTACAGCATGAATTTAAAATGGATCAAATTTAGATTTGTTGTCACTGATCTACACATAATACCTCATCATGTCAAAGTGGAGTTATGTTTTTTTAAAAAATTTTTTACTAATTAATCAAAAATGAAAAGCTGTACATTTGCTTAACAAGCCACATAACAAGTTACATGGACTCACTCTGTGTGCAATAATAGAGTTTAACATAATTTTTGAAAGACTACCTCATCTCTGTACCCCACATATACAATTATCTGTAGGTTCCCTCAGTCGAGCCGTGAATTTCAAACACAGATTCAACCACAAAGACCAGGAAGGTTTAACAATGCAAAGAAGGGCACCTATTGGTAGATGGGTAAAAAATATCTGACCTTTGAGCATGATGAAGTTATTAATTACACTTTAAATGGTTTATCAATACACCCAGTCACTACAAAGATACAGGCGTCTTTCCTAACTCAGTTGCCAGAGAGGAAGGAAACCACTCAGGGATTTCACCAAGAGGCCAATAGTGACTTTAAAAAAGTTACAGAGTTTAATGGCTGTGATAGGAGATAACTGAGGATGGATCAACAACATTGTAGTTACTCTACAATACTAACCTAATTGACAGAGTGAAAGAAGGGAGCCTGTACAGAATAGAAATACTCCAAAACATGCATCCTGCAACAAGCAGGGTATGTGAGCAGAGCGGAGCTGGAACGGAGCTGGAAGCAGAGCGAGTAGCAGAGCGGAGCTGGAACGGAGCTGGAAGCAGAGCGGAGCTGGAACGGAGCTGGAACAGAGCGAGTAGCAGAGCGGAGCTGGAACGGAGGTGGAAGCAGAGCGAGTAGCAGAGCGGAGCTGGAACGGAGCTGGAACAGAGCGAGTAGCAGAGCGGAGCTGGAACGGAGCTGGAACAGAGCGAGTAGCAGAGCGGAGCTGGAACGGAGCTGGAACAGAGCGAGTAGCAGAGCGGAGCTGGAACGGAGCTGGAAGCAGAGCGAGTAGCAGAGTGTGACCAATTTAACAGGAACGGAGCGAGTAGCAGAGTGTGACCAATTTAACTGGAACTGAGCGAGTAGCAGAGTGTAACCAATTTAACTGGAACGGAGCGAGTAGCAGAGTGTGACCAATTTAACTGGAACGGAGCGAGTAGCAGAGTGTGGCCAATTTGACTAGAGTGTGGAGCGAGTAGCAGAGTGTGACCAATTTGACTAGAGTGTGGAGCGAGTAGCAGAGTGTGACCAATTTAACTGGAAGCAGAGCGAGTAGCAGAGCGGAGCTGGAACGGAGCTGGAACAGAGCGAGTAGCAGAGCGGAGCTGGAACGGAGCTGGAACAGAGCGAGTAGCAGAGCGGAGCTGGAACGGAGCTGGAAGCAGAGCGAGTAGCAGAGTGTGACCAATTTAACAGGAACGGAGCGAGTAGCAGAGTGTGACCAATTTAACTGGAACTGAGCGAGTAGCAGAGTGTGACCAATTTAACTGGAACGGAGCGAGTAGCAGAGTGTGACCAATTTAACTGGAACGGAGCGAGTAGCAGAGTGTGGCCAATTTGACTAGAACGGAGCGAGTAGCAGAGTGTGACCAATTTGACTAGAGTGCGGAGCGAGTAGCAGAGCGAGTAGCAGAGCAAGTAGCAGAGTGTGACCAATTTAACTGGAACAGAGCGAGTAGCAGAGTGTGACCAATTTAACTGGAACTGAGCGAGTAGCAGAGTGTGGCCAATTTAACTGGAACAGAGCGAGTAGCAGAGTGTGACCAATTTAACTGGAACAGAGCGAGTAGCAGAGTGTGACCAATTTAACTGGAACAGAGCGAGTAGCAGAGCGAGTAGCAGAGCAAGTAGCAGAGTGTGACCAATTTAACTGGAACAGAGCGAGTAGCAGAGTGTGACCAATTTAACTGGAACTGAGCGAGTAGCAGAGTGTGACCAATTTAACTGGAACTGAGCGAGTAGCAGAGTGTAACCAATTTAACTGGAACAGAGCGAGTAGCAGAGTGTGGCCAATTCAACTGGAACAGAGCGAGTAGCAGAGTGTGGCCAATTCAACTGGAACAGAGCGAGTAGCAGAGTGTGGCCAATTCAACTGGAACAGAGCGAGTAGCAGAGTGTGGCCAATTCAACTGGAACTGAGCGAGTAGCAGAGTGTGGCCAATTTAACTGGAACAGAGCGAGTAGCAGAGTGTGGCCAATTCAACTGGAACAGAGCGAGTAGCAGAGTGTGGCCAATTCAACTGGAACTGAGCGAGTAGCAGAGTGTGGCCAATTTGACTAGAGTGTGGAGCGAGTAGCAGAGTGTGACCAATTTGACTAGAGTGTGGAGCGAGTAGCAGAGTGTGACCAATTTAACTGGAACAGAGCGAGTAGCAGAGACTGGCCAATTTGACTAGAGTGCGGAGCGAGTAGCAGAGCGAGTAGCAGAGCGAGTAGCAGAGCGAGTAGCAGAGCGAGTAGCAGAGCGAGTAGCAGAGCAAGTAGCAGAGTGTGACCAATTTAACTGGAACAGAGCGAGTAGCAGAGTGTGACCAATTTAACTGGAACTGAGCGAGTAGCAGAGTGTGACCAATTTAACTGGAACTGAGCGAGTAGCAGAGTGTGACCAATTTAACTGGAACAGAGCGAGTAGCAGAGTGTGACCAATTTAACTGGAACGGAGCGAGTAGCAGAGTGTGACCAATTTAACTGGAACTGAGCGAGTAGCAGAGTGTGACAAATTTAACTGGAACAAAGCGAGTAGCAGAGCGAGTAGCAGAGTGTGACCAATTTAACTGGAACAGAGCGAGTAGCTGTGTGAACAATTTAACTGGAACGGAGCGAGTAGCTGTGTGATCAATTTTACTGGAACGGAGTGAGTAGCAGAGTGTGACCAATTTAACTGGAACAGAGCGAGTAGCAGAGCCCGGCCCAGCATGCATTTGTAGTCTATTTGTGTGCTGTTATAGCCCCTTGCTTTAGCTACTGTCATGGAGTTCACTAAATATTTTCAGAAAGAAACTGATAAAAACACACAGGTGAAAAATCAAGTTGATTTACAAAGATGAGGCCCAATAGCACGAGAGGGAGTATGGTGATGTAGTGTCCACAACTAAAGAATCATTGTGGAATCTGAAAAGACACATATCCCAAAATCATGATGGTGTACTTACTAAGTGCACATGCTAACATAAAGGAACGAGGTGGGTAGCTAGCTAAGTGTGTCATTGTAGTAAAGTATTTATAAACAAAAACTTTGATCTCATTAAAGTTTAGATTATTTTCGTTCTTTTATCAATACCGTAGGCCATCAATGACTTTGACCCAATAGTTCTGGCATATTATCTCTTTCACGGAGCTTTCCATTTTGATAGGGTTATTTCACCTAAAATCCTTTAGGCCAACCAACAACAACAAAAGAAAAATGTGCATCCTGCCAAGAGTGTCCCGAAGGGTGTTTACCATCCCCAGTGGTTCTGCAAACGCTGAGAGGAGATTCATATGCCTTTTTCCTGGTTTGCACGATAGCAGTCTTCTAATATAATTGCTATGTAAATCCAAACGCACTGGCTGATGTTTACTGAAAAGTGCAGGTCTGCTGCACTGCAGGCAGTCGTTAGAGTGGGTTTAATCATTTTGTGCAATAAAAAGAGACAACTGGTTGAAATGGTCGTTAAACGTGTGGTCTGGAGTACGGTCCTGCTGAATGTCACTGTCAAGCGGACCGCTAATCTCTCCTATAACCCCTCTCATTAATAATTACAATGGGACGTAACTCCTGGGACCCTCCTTAAGCCTTACCAGCAGTTTTACTGCAACATGGTTCTGCAGCAAATGCTTAACAGGGTTATTAGCACAGCTCTAGTGTCTCACTCTCAACACACAAACACTCAAAAGTATCATATTGGGTACACACTAGGCAGGGTGACGTTTCTACTCAACGAGGCAGGGTGACGTTTCTACTCAACGAGGCAGGGTGTCGTTTCTACTCAACGAGGCAGCGTGTCGTTTCTACTCAACGAGGCAGGGTGCCGTTTCTAAACAATGAGGCAGGGTGCTGTTTCTAATCAACGAGGCAGGGTGCTGTTTCTAATCAACGAGGCAGGGTGCCGTTTCTAACAAGGCAGGGTAAAGGCCCTAGCTACAAGGTGTACATGTTATTAACTTCTGCGTTGATACTGATTGTATTCATCTTCTTTCCCCAGGAAAAGAAGGAAGAGGAGGTTGAGAAAGAGGAGGGGGAAAAGGAGGAGGAGGTTGAGTTGGAGGAGGATGACCTGATGTTCGAGGAGGACTTTGAGACGGGCGGGGATGGAGATGGAGAGATGACTGGGGATGAGGTGGAGGAGGGAGGAGAGGGGCAAGAAGGGGATGGAGAAGTAGAGGAGGAGAGCACCAAGATGAAGATCCTTCGTCAGATAGCGGCGATGGCATCCAAAGTCAAGGAGATCATTGGGAATCTTATTACCACGGCAGGGAAAGTAGTGGTCACCATTCTACTGGGCCTTACAGGTAAGTGCCCTCACTCAAACGAATGACTGGCAATCCACAATTTATCATCAGAGCAGTTGAATTACTCCATTTGTAATTTGCTTAAATTGACATGATTGAATCCCTGATTTAATTTAATACAATTTTACATACAGTGTAAATATTCAATATTTGTATTAAGACAATACAATTAAATCTCCCCACAACATCTATTGTAGATGATCAGGACGAACCTTGATTCCCAAAGACTTTCTGAATGTTTATCTTCCTGTCCTGAAATACTGAAATTACCAATTGTGTTGGGATTTTTCATACTCAAGTGTGAAATGTAGGAATCAGAGATGAGATTTGAGAACGACGTAAATGTTTAATACAATGTATTCTTCTCCATCCAGTCTCACAGAGGGTGTTCCATGAATCACTATGTCCCCACTCTGCTTCTGTGCTGTTCCAGGCATCATGCTGCCCTCCCTGACCTCTGCAGTCTACTTCTTCACCTTCCTGGGCCTGTGTACCTGGTGGTCCTTCTGTCGGACCTTCCACCCGCTCATCTTCAGCTGTCTGTGTGTCCTCATGGCCATCTTCAGCGCTGGTCACCTGGTGACTCTCTACCTCTACCAGTTCCAGTTCTTCCAGGAGCTCATCCCACCCGGGGATAGCTACGCCAGGTGTGTGTGTGTGTGTGTGTGTGTGTGTGTGTGTGTGTGTGTGTGTGTGTGTGTGTGTGTGTGTGTGTGTGTGTGTGTGTGCGTGTGTGCGTGCATGTTTTCATGTAGTTTCAAGGGCAATGCACATGCATTATCCATATAAAGTAACCCCCATTGCATTACATCTGCTTACAGGATCATTTTGAATCGCAGCATATCAGCATAACATCGTCAGTGTATAATCCTCTAGATTAGGAATACAAGAACACAGAGGCTGACTGAGGCTCCGACGGTGACCAATATTATTACCCCAAACACATGTGGCTAGGGGGGGAAAAAGACCACCAAATCTAACCTAGCAATCCAATCAAGTGTCAACGTCTGAGCCAATTGCATGTCAGAGTGGGTGTCAGGTGTCCGTCTATTGGTTTTGGTCCTAAATTACGATCCGACCATGGTGGTATTTCTTGTGGAAGAGATTGCTTGTGTCAAGTTGAAAGGGTGAAGATGTATCTCTCTTTCTCTCTCTCTCTCTCTCTCTCTCTCTCTCTCTCTCTCTCTCTCTCTCTCTCTCTCTCTCTCTGTCTTTCTCTCTCTCTCTCTCTCTCTCTTTCTCTCTCTCTCTCTCTCTCTCTCTCTCTCTCTCTCTCTCTCTCTCTCTCTCTCTCTCTCTCTCTCTCTCTCTTTTGCCTTTTTCCTCACCTCTCTTTTCTTTCATTATATTTAAAAAAAGAAAGGCAGAGGAATTCCTATGAAAAGCATCACAGGGAGCTGTCAGTGGGTGGTACACCTTTAAGATTTCCTCTGCTCCAGACAACACACAACAATGTGTTTGACATCTGCTGGAGGCCGTAGATCATGGTGTATTTCATCTGGCCCCGGTATCAGCGCTCAGCCCAACTGAGCAAAGGAGAACTTCACAGCAAAGGAGGATTTTTGAACAGGAATAGCAGTTGGGATGTTGTCATGCCCTGCGAATGTTGTGTTTTGTGTGGAGTGGAGTTGAACTTGATATTGGCCAAGAGGTTATTTGGACGTATTTGAGCTTAATTTATAGAGACGTAAATTAAGGTTGTCAAGGAATAATATGACATTGCTTGTTGTTGTTTTTTAAATCTTTTATAGAGGCTATTTACAGAACTATTTCCTCTGGTAGTGCTCCTGAGCCAAAAGGTGTCCCCCAAATAAACCAAGGATTGTGTGGTTACAAGTGTTAAGAAATTGATAAATATTATATCATACACTAACGTTCAAAGGTTTGGGGTCACTTGGTAATGTCCTTGTTTTTGAAAAAAAAGCACAAAAAAATTTGTCCATTAAAATAACATCAAATTGATCAGAAATACAGTGTAGACATTGTTAATGTTGTAAATGACTATTGTAGCTGGAAACTTTTGTTGCTGGAAATGGCAGATTTTGTATGTAATATCTACATAGGCGTACAGAGGCCCATTATCAGCAACCATCACTCCTGCGTTCCAATGGCATGTTGTTTTAGATAATCCAGGTTAAACATTTTAAAAGGCTAATTGATCATTAGAAAATCCTTTTTCAATTATGTTAGCACAGCTGAAAACTGTTGTTCTGATTAAAAAAGCAATAAAACTGGCCTTCATTAGACTTGTTGAGCATCTGGAGCATCAGCATTTGTGGGCTCGATTACAGGCTCAAAATGGCCAGAAACAAAGCACTTTCTTCTGAAACTCATCAGTCTATTCTTGTTCTGAGAAATGAAGGCTATTCCATGTGAGAAATTGCCAAGAAACTGAAGATCTCGTACAGTGCTGGGTACTACTCCCTTCACAGAACAGCGCAAACTGGCTCTAACCAGAATATAAAGAGGAGTGGGAGGCCCCGGCGCACAACTGAGCAAGAGGACAAGTACATTGGAGTGTCTAGTTTGAGAAACAGACGCCTCACAAGTCCTCAACTGGCAGCTTCAATAAATAGTACCCACAAAACACCAGTCTCAACATAAACAGTGAAGAGGCGACTCCAGGAGGCTGGCCTTCTAGGCAGAGTTGCAAAGAAAAGGTCATATCTCAGACTGCTCAATAAAAAGCTAATATTAAGATGGTTAAAAGAACACAGACACTGGACAGAGTAGCCAGCACAGTCACCGAATCTCAACCCTGTTGAGCTTTTGTGGAATCAGCTTGACCATATGGTATGTAAGAAGTGCCCATCATGCCGATCCATCTTGTGGGAGGTGCTTCAGGAAGCATGGAGTGAAATCTCTTTAGATTGCCTCAACAAATTGACAACTAGAATGCCAAAGGTCTGCAAGGCTGTAAATGCTGCAAATGGAGGATTCTTTGACGAAAGCAAAGTTTGAAGGACACAATTATTTTTTCTTATCTTGACTATATTTCCTATTTATTTTGCAACTCATTTCATGTATGTTTTCATGGAAAACAAGAATGTATGACCCCAAACGTCTGTATGACCCCAAACTTTTGAACAGTAGTGTATGTTTATTTGAACCATACATGCAACACTAAAGCCAACATTTAAGGTAAAGAATAAGCAACTAAATAGCCTATTTAAAGCGGCAATCAGCAGTTTAAATAAAAACAAAGGGTAATCCCCGCCCCTCTTTAGGTAAAAACTATTGGGATTTGGGCTGGAGAAATGTAACCACTCTCAAATTCAAAGACAGAGCTATGGATACAAGGGCTGACCATCCATGATATCAACATGATAATTTTAACCCTGTTTGTTTACATGTATATAGTGTTTGTTTACATGTACCAATGTTTGCAAACATTGGAGTATCATTTTGGGTTCTGATGGGGTATGACAGTTGAACTAAGGTCATAGGCATTTGTAAGTGCTATTCTTCAAGAATCAAATGGGATCAATAGATAAAGGGAGGGAAGGAAACAATGATGACAATATGAGATATCAGACCAAACCTCCAGTTAAAACTCTTAAAGTATTTTCAAAATGTACTGCACCTTGTCTCTATGTGCGTAGAATTTTGCATTTGAGATTATACATTTAATTTCATATGTGACATTTTCTGATGGAGGAAAGCAGATTGAGGACCAGTCGATTCACTTAAAATTTCACAACCGAGAGATTATTCTCAAAGGTACGGATCATATACTTAATAACGTTATTCTAGGGCCTCCTGAGCGGTGCGGTGGTCTAAGGCACTGCATCTCAATGCCAGCTATGCCATCAGAGATCCTGGTTCGAGTCCAGGCTCTGTCGCAGACGGCCGTGCATGGGAGACCCATGGTGCGGTGCACAGTTGGCCTAGCGTGGTTAGAGGATGGTTTGGCCGGCAGGGATGTCTTGTCCCATCGCAGTCTAGCGACTCCTGTGACGGGTCGGGCTCATGCATGCTGACACGGTCGCCAGGTGTACGGTGTTTCCTCTGACACATTAGTGTGGCTCTTTAAGCGAGCAGTTATTATTTGATTACTTATAACCGCAGAGCAACAGGAAACTACCATAGAGTAATTGGATGGTTGAATGTGTCCCAACTAATCATTGCATTTCAATAAGATCTTAGTTCATTTTAAGTCCCCATTAAGTATTGTATATTTATTTATTTTAAAATCATCGCTGTACGTCTAATAAATCAGTGTGTGTGTTCATTTCATGAAAATAGTCTTATAATGTGGCCGTGTTTATACACATTTTTATATATTTACATACACAGCTCTGATTGGCGGATAGGATCGTCTAGACTCTAGAGGCCACCCAAATGAAAGATGACTGAATAATCAGATCAGATTAGATTGTGATGTAATGCTTTGGGCCAAAAACTCCATTCCACCTGAACAGGTGGAAATTCCAGCCATTTTTTCCCCAGAAGCTCTTACACCAAAAGGGCATTATCAATTTTCACAATTTCATAGTGTTATTTTGACCTCATAGTATGTATATATAGGCTAACATCGGTATCTCGCCCCTCATCTCCCTTCACACGATGTCCCCTTATTAGGCCCTGCCGTTCCACATAGTTCAGAATACCTCTACCCTATACACCATCCTATCAACTAATACCTCTACCCTATATGCCATTACGCCATCACCTTCCCCCCCAAAAAAGCACTCCCACCATGCACCCTGTGACCCAACCGGACCCTCCATCCAGCCCCTGTCAGGGCCCAGAGAGAGCCAGACCAGGGAGAGGTGGCACAGGCCAGCCATCCGGCCCAGCTCCGGCTCCCCTCCGTTCCACAGACCCAGGTGGTTCTCATTACGCTGGCCCATTCTTGGCCCGCACCGAAATTACACAGCTGGTTTCAGGGAACTTCACATGAATTGTGGGAGCGAGCGAGAAAGGGAGAGAAAGAAAAATC
Source organism: Oncorhynchus tshawytscha (assembly GCF_018296145.1). Taxonomy (NCBI): domain Eukaryota; kingdom Metazoa; phylum Chordata; class Actinopteri; order Salmoniformes; family Salmonidae; genus Oncorhynchus; species Oncorhynchus tshawytscha. The sequence continues at coordinate 11,360,404 of NC_056444.1, forward strand.
TACGTTTTTAGAGACAGAGAGAGAGAGAGACCCCTGAGTAAAGTGGAGTCAATTAATCTAAATTAGGGCATGATCAGAGTATTTTTAGAAGGAGAGTGCTGTAACAATGCTAGTGTAACGGTTGTGAAACGGCTAGCTTAGTTAGCGGTGGTGCGAGTTAAATAGTGTTTCAATCGGTGACGTCACTTGCCCTGAGACCTTGAAGTAGTAGTTCCCCTTGCTCTGCAAGGGCCGTGGCTTTTGTGGAGCGATGGGTAACGATGCTTCGTGGGTGACTGTTGTTGATGTGTGCAGAGGGTCCCTGGTTCGCGCCCGGGTATGGGCGAGGGGACGGTCTAAAGTTATACTGTTACACTTGAACAACTCTGACAGCAAGCAAATATAAGTAAATATAGTGTTTCTGTTCCTGAGTGGCGGTAGCATTGCTTTATAAAGGCCTTGAAGTATACAGGACTAATTGGTAAAAGCTCTCGCTCGCCATGAAATGTGCCCCGCCAACTAACCCAACAGAATACAAAAACCTTAAACAGCAGTTGTCAGAGAAGTGTGTGTGATGGGGGGGTGGTCCAATAGATGTTCTGTATTTGGAGTATGCTGTAACTGTGTATATTAATGTTCTATGGAGACTGCTAGGTAGTATGACGCGGTGTGTGTGTGTGTGTGTGTGTGTGTGTGTGTGTGTGTATTCTGTGAAATAACAGTACAAATAAATACAATAGGATCAACCTTAAAGACCTTCTTGCTTTAACATGTTGAAGGTTAGCAGCCCATTCATACTCTCAAAATCACCAGGAACTACATAACATTACATTTCATACAAACCCCCTCCTCAAACAAAAAACTGTTCTAACCGTCCAGTTTTATGTGGAAGACTCAAGACACAGATACACCCATTCTGTGGTTTTTATATTTGTCCTAAAACATACACACGTCTCCTTGGACATGAAAGACAGAGGAAAAGAAAGAACAAGCACAGGGATAAGAAATATATATAAACAAAGTAGGGCTATGGATCCTTCACTATACACCTTCACTCATTATGGATCCTTCACTATACGCCTTCACTCAGTATGGATCCTTCACTATACGCCTTCACTCATTATGGATCCTTCCAGCTGGCTGCACCGACTACGATAGCGTCTCTCGAGTGAGCCATGTTTCCGTGAAGCAAAGAACGTTACAGTCCCTGATGTCCCTCTGGAATGCTACCCTTGCTCGGATTTCATCAACCTTGTTGTCAAGAGACTGGACATTGGCGAGAAGTATGGTAGGGAGTGGTGTGCGATGTGCCCGTCTCCGGAGCCTGACCAGACTGTTTAACAGTCTGATGGCCTTGAGATAGAAGCTGTTTTTCAGTCTCTCGGTCCCAGCTTGCAGATGCACCTGTACTGACCTCGCCTTCTGGATGACAGCGGGGTGAACAGGCAGTGGCTCGGGTGGTTGATGTCCTTGATGATCTTTATGGCCTTCCTGTAGCATCGGGTGGTGTAGGTGTCCTGGAGGGCAGGTAGTTTGCCCCCGGTGATGCGTTGTGCAGACCTCACTACCCTCTGGAGAGCCTTACGGTTGAGGGCGGTGCAGTTGCCATACCAGGCGGTGATACAGCCCGCCAGGATGCTCTCGATTGTGCATCTGTAGAAGTTTGAGAGTGCTTTTGGTGACAAGCCGAATTTCTTCAGCCTCCTGAGGTTGAAGAGGCGCTGCTGCGCCTTCCTCACGATGCTGTCTGTGTGAGTGGACCAATTCAGTTTGTCTGTGATGTGTATGCCGAGGAACTTAAAACTTGCTACCCTCTCCACTACTGTTCCATCGATGTGGATGGGGGGGTGTTCCCTCTGCTGTTTCCTGAAGTCCACAATCATCTCCTTAGTTTTGTTGACGTTGAGTGTGAGGTTATTTTCCTGACACCACACTTGAGTGGCTACTGCCAACACACTGACTCAACTCCAGCCACTTTAATAATGGGAATTGATGGGAATTGATGTCAAATATATCACTAGCCACTTTAAACAATGCTACTTAATATAATGTTTACATACCCTACATTATTTATCTCATATGTATATGTATATACTGTACTCTATATCATCTACTGCATCCTTATGTAATACATGTATCACTAGCCACTTTAAACTATGCCACTTTGTTTACATACTCATCTCATATGTATATACTGTACTCGATACACTCTACTGCATCTTGCCTATGCCGCTCTGTACCATCACTCATTCATATATCTTTATGTACATATTCTTTATCCCTTTACACTTGTGTGTATGAGGTAGTAGTTTTGGAATTGTTACTCGTTGGTTATTACTGCATTGTCGGAACTAGAAGCACAAGCATTTCGCTGCACTCACATTAACATCTGCTAACCATGTGTATGTGACAAATAAAATTTGATTTGATTTGATTTGATCCTTCCCTCTACGCCTTCACTCATTATGGATCCATCACTATACGCCTTCACTCATTATGGATCCTTTCCTATACACCTTCACTCATTATGGATCCTTCATTATACGCCTTCACTCATTATGGATCCTTCACTATACACCTTCACTCATTATGAATCCTTCACTATACGCCTTCACTCATTATGGATCCTTCTCTATACGCCTTCACTCATTATGGATCCATCACTATACGTCTGCACTCGTTTGGAATCCTTCACTATACGTCTGCACTCGTTTGGGATCCTTCACTATACGTCTGCACTCGTTTGGGATCCTTCACTATATGTCTGCACTCGCTATGTATCATTCCCTATACGCCTTCACTCGTTTCTTTAATGAAACCCATTATTCTACCACGTGATTGGACCATTTCATTGAATCAGAGTGCCCCAAATTATGACTCACCATTAATAGTTAAGCACTGGGCTGATTGGGTGCAGAGTTGGCTTGCCTCTGGGCTAAAACAAAGAACCCTCTGACAGTAAAACAGGCACAATCAGTACTTTGTAGTTTAACATTTGTGGGCAACGATGCCTTTTTGATTACTACCCGAGCTTAAGTCGAAATATTTGTGCTTTTCAATTTAGACCCAAACTCCAGAATAAAAACGACTCTGGATAGCAAAAAGGCAAATGTTGTTTTGTAATAAATGCTGAAATTAGAAGAAAATGTCAAGTGGGATTTTTGGTGTAAAGTGTTTATCGTAACGTCATTGCAAGAAACCCACTGGGCAAAAACTGTTTGAATAAACATTGTTTCCACTTCATTTCAACCAAAAATAATAAACGTCAGGTATTTTTGTATATTTTTTTTATCTAACTTTTAACCTAAATCCAATGACATGGTGACATTTTTTTGTTGATTTCGTGTTGAATTCAATCAAAACTAGACATTGAACTAACATCTGTGCCTTGTGGGTGTATCAACGACTCGGGTGTCTGTGTTTGTTTGTGTTGTCTATCCATTCTGTGTTCTTGTTGTGTATCCATTCTGTGTTCTTGTTGTGTATCCATTCTGTGTTCTTGTTGTGCATCCATTCTGTGTTCTTGTTGTGTATCCATTCTGTGTTCTTGTTGTGTATCCATTCTGTGTTCTTGTTGTGTATCCATTCTGTGTTCTTGTTGTGTATCCATTCTGTGTTCTTGTTGTGTATCCATTCTGTGTTCTTGTTGTGTATCCATTCTGTGTTCTTGTTGTGTATCCATTCTGTGTTCTTGTTGTGTATCCATTCTGTGTTCTTGTTGTCTATCCATTCTGTGTTATTGTTGTGTATCCATTCTGTGTTCTTTCTGTTTATTGTTGTATCCATTCTGTGTTCTTGTTGTGTATCCATTCTGTGTTCTTGTTGTGTATCCATTCTGTGTTCCATTCTGTGTTCTTGTGTATCCATTCTGTGTTCTTGTTGTGTATCCATTCTGTGTTCTTGTTGTGTATCCATTCTGTGTTATTGTTGTGTATCCATTCTGTGTTCTTGTTGTGTATCCATTCTGTGTTCTTGTTGTGTATCCATTCTGTGTTCTTGTTGTGTATCCATTCTGTGTTCTTGTTGTCTATCCAGTCTGTGTTTTTTATGTAGTGGTGTTTATGACTCCACAAATGACAGATTAGTTGTATATTAGTTCTTTCTGAATCATGTTTACTGTATATCTTCTTGGTAAAAACATGACAATCACTGGCAGATTAGAATGACCCACAAAGTGCCCTGTTGCCTTTGATTTCATGTCAATCATATATTTCCTTGATTCCTCGTTTCCTCTCTCCTCGCCTCCTCCAACTCCCCTCGGACCTTCTCCAATGCGTTTTGAGAAAGAGGCAAGGAGAGAGGACACGAAGAAGGAAATAATATTGATATTCACCCTATATGCCACTTGATTGAAGACACACCAGTACTCAGTGGTCAGATTTCTTCAGCTGTGGCAGCCCCGCTTGGGCATGAAAGCATCTGGTTTGGAGATCGGCTATGCCAAGAAGGCAGAGGAAATTACACTTCATATTTTCTTACTCTGGCCAGAGTTGAAAAGAGCCACACACCCAAACCCATCGTATTCCATTATGATGTAAATTCTAAGGTCTAACTATTAATAAGACAAGCTCCAGTTTTAGAATGTTAGTATCACAGGCCAACCTTACATTACTCCTAACAGGACACAAGGGCCTTGATCCCAAAGAAAACAATTCCGGTCAATTACAGTGGCATGATATATATACAGTACCAGTCATTTACTATACTAGAATAATAGTGAAGACATCAAAACTATGAAATAACACATATGGAATAATGTAGTAACCAAAAAAGTGTTAAACAAATCCAAATATATTTTAGATTGTAGATTATTTGAAGTCGCCACCCTTTTCCTTGATGACAGCTTTGCACACTCTTGGCATTCTCTTAACCAGTTATGAGGTAGTCACCTGGAATGCATTTAAATTAACAGGTGTGACTTGTTAATAATTCATTTGTGGGATTTCTTTCCTTCATCATGCTTTTGAGGCAATCAGTTGTGTTGTTACAAGGTAGGGGTGGTAAACAGAAGATAGCCCCATTTGGTAAAACACCAAGTCAATATTATGGCAAGAACAGCTCAAATAAGCAAAGAGAAATGACAGTCCATCATTACTTTAAGACATGAAGGTCAGTCAATACAAAACATGTCAAGAACTTTGAAAGTTTCTTCAAATGTAGTTGCAAAAACCATCAAGCGCTATGACGACACTGGCTCTCATGAGGACTGCCACAGGAAAGGAAGACCCAGAGTTACCTCTGCTGCAGAGGATAAGTTCATTAGAGATAACTGCATCTCAGATTGCAGCCCAAATAAATGGTTCAGAGTTCAAGTAACAGACATGTCTCAACATCAACTGTTCAAAGGAAACTGCGTGAATCAGGCCTTCATGGTCGAATTACTGCAAAGAAACCACTACTAGAGGACACCAATAATAAGAAGAGACTTGCTTGGGCCAAGAAAAACAAGCAATGGATATTAGACCGGTGGAAATCTGAAATCTTTGGTTCCAACCTCCGTGTTTTTGTCAGATGAACGGATGATCTCTACATGTGTTGTTCCCACCATGAAGCATGGAGGAGGAGGTGTGAGGGTGTGGGATTGCTTTGCTGGTGACACTGTCAGTGATTTATTTAGAATTCAAGGCACACTTAACCAGCATGGCTACCACATCATTCTAAAGAGAATCACCATCCCATCTGGTTTGTGCTTAGTGGGACTATCATTTGTTTTTCAACAGGTCAATGACCCAAAACACACCTCCAGGCTGTGTAAGGGCTATTTAACCAAGAAGGAAAGTGATGGAGTGCTGCATCAGATGACCTGGCCTCCACAATCACCTGACCTCATCCCAATTGAAATGGTTAGGGATAAGTTGGACTGCAGAGTGAAGGAAAAGCAACCAACAAGTGCAAAGCATATGTCGGAACTCCTTCAAGACTGTTGGAAAAGCATTCCTCATGAAGCTGGTTGAGAGAATGCCAAGAGTGTGCAAAGCTGTCATCAAGGCAAAGGGTGGCTACTTTAAAGAATCTCAAATATATTTTGATTTATTTTACACTTTTTTGGTTACTACATGATTCCATATGTGTTATTTCATAGTTTTGATGTCTTCACTATTATTCTACAATGTAGAACATAGTAAAAGTAAAGAAAAACCCTTGAATGAGTAGGTGTGTCTAAACTTGACTGGTACTGTGTATAACCCAAAATTAAAGACTGCTGGAGTAACTGTTGTGCACTTTGGCGTCTCTGTCTCTTTTCTCTCTTTCCATCCTCCCTCGCTTTTCTATCCCTTACCCCGAGGCATCTGTTGTTGTTTTGCCTCCTGAAGGGTTTTTAGAGAGAGAGAGAGAGAGAGAGAGAGAGAGAGAGCAAACGAGGGGAACACACATGGCTGCAGCCCATACTTTATCTACATTCATTATCTCATTGAAAATACATGGCACACTGTCTTTAAAAACATTAAAAGTGTGTGTGTGTGTGTGTGTGTGTGTGTGTGTGTGTGTGTGTGTGTGTGTGTGTGTGCTGATGTGAGGTGAGGAGAATCTTAGCAGGTGATTGTCAAGAACACTTCAAGATGAAGATGACAGCACAACTGATATAATACTCCCTCCCCCTCCATCCTGTCTTTCCCTCCCTCCCTCCCTCTCTCCATCCTCCCCTCCCTCCACCCTGCCTTTCCCTCCCTCCCTCTCTCCATCCTCCCCTCCCTCCCTCCCTCCAACCTACCTCCCCCCCTCTCTCTCTCCTCCCCCCCTCCATCCTACCTTTCCCTCTCTCCACCAGTCTGTTTGGCATCTCGTCGGTGGTCCAGACTGACTGCTCCCACACCTGGATGTTCCGGGTCAACCCGGCACTGTCCTGGCACCACTATGTCAACCCCATCATGCTGCTGTTGCTCTACTACACCCTGGCCACACTCATACGCCTCTGGCTGCAGGACCCCACAGACACGGTGAGTTGCCTTTACTATAACACGGTGGCCATTTTGGGGCAGGGCCCCAGTGGTACACAGTGAGTTGCCTTTACTGTAACACTGTGGCCATTTTGGGGCAGGGCCCCAGTGGTACACGGTGAGTTGCTTTGACTGTAACACGGTGGCCATTTTGGGGCAGGGCCCCAGTGGTACACGGTGAGTTGCCTTTACTGTAACACGGTGGCCATTTTGGGGCAGGGCCCCAGTGGTACACAGTGAGTTGCCTTTACTGTAACACAGTGGCCATTTTGGGGCAGGGCCCCAGTGGTACACGGTGAGTTGCCTTTACTGTAACACGGTGGCCATTTTGGGGCAGGGCCCCAGTGGTACACGGTGAGTTGCTTTTACTGTAACACGGTGGCCATTTTGGGGCAGGGCCCCAGTGGTACACGGTGAGTTGCCTTTACTGTAACACGGTGGCCATTTTGGGGCAGGGCCCCAGTGGTACACGGTGAGTTGCCTTTACTGTAACACGGTGGCCATTTTGGGGCAGGGCCCCAGTGGTACACGGTGAGTTGCCTTTACTGTAACACGGTGGCCATTTTGGGGCAGGGCCCCAGTGGTACACGGTGAGTTGCTTTTACTGTAACACGGTGGCCATTTTGGGGCAGGGCCCCAGTGGTACACGGTGAGTTGCTTTTACTGTAACACGGTGGCCATTTTGGGGCAGGGCCCCAGTGGTACACGGTGAGCTCCCCTATAGACAGGGTTGGGTAGTAACAGATGACATGTAAACGGGGATTACGTAATCCAATTACAAAAATGAAGCAACTGTAATCAGCCCGGATTACTTTTTTTTTAATTAAAAAGGGATTACAATT
>NC_056444.1:11373162-11383162 GCF_018296145.1 Oncorhynchus tshawytscha
GATACATGTGGTAGACAAGCCTCTACACAATCTATATACACACCATTAACCACATAGAATATACATGTGGTAGACAAGCCTCTACACAATCTATATACACACCATTAACCACATAGAAGATACATGTGGTAGACAAGCCTCTACACAATCTATATACACACCATTAACCACATAGAAGATACATATTTTTACTTTTTAATTACAGGTAGCCTTTTTTCTTTTATTCGTCGTCCAGGTTAGGGTTTGGCCGGGATAGGCCGTCATTGTTAAAAAAATATGCCTTGGTGTAGTCCAAAAGTAATCAGATTATGTTACTCATTTTGAGTCATCCAAAGGATTAAGTCACTGATTACTTTTTTTTTTCTTCATGTAACTGTAATTAGTAATGGATTACATTTTTCTTGTAATCCACCCAATCCTGCCTATAGAATCCACTCTGCACCAACATGGCGTTGGTATAACTGAATAGGGTCTACACATCCACCATTTTGGTTCAGCGTAGATTTGTTCAACTGTATTTTCCTATTTTCCTAATTGAAAGGTGAGTCACTCAAGTCAATATGTGCCAAAGAAATCTGTACATTCTTCCTCACATCCACAGTTCTTGGAAATGTATAGAATACCCAATCACACACATTTACCGTAACGTACACAACATGTTTTCTGGGTTTGTTTTTCTACTGATCTATTTCGCAGGAGCCTGGTGAGGGCGAAGGGGGAGAACTGGGTGAAGGGGAGGAGCCTATGGTTGATGACATCACCTCCACAGCAGAGAAGAGGAGAGAAGTGTGGTGCATGGCTCACCAAACAGATGACAGAAACATAAACAAACATCCGGAATATGTACTGTAGTAATATCTCACACACCTATTTATTTTGATGTTCCTGTCTGTTTCATGTTGTCCAAGTTCTTTCGTGGCCCTGTAATGCCCGTGTGTAACAATACCGTGTGTAAGGTGTCGTGCATGACAATATCCTGTCACCGTGTGTTTGTAAGCAAACATGAGTATCATATAAGGCCAGTCTCAATGTATTCTTCGTTTGTTTTCTCCAGCTTCTTTCAACCCAAGACGGATACAACACATCTGAGGTTTGCGTGCTACTCCTTGGCTATATTTTGTAACTTGCAAGATTATCTTATATTTGAGAGGTCTTTTGGAGTTTTCGAGTTGCTTATAAACGGACCCAATCAGATGTCACTTGGTCAACAAATACAAAAAGCTATTGGACAAGCAAATACATTGATGTTAACGCATTGATAAACGTACATGAACGTGATATTGTGAATCTCCCAGCTGAAGGTGTTTTTCTACCCCAGGTTTTGATCGTAACCTCCAACGGGTCTCCTCCGGACTATGTCCACACCAACGGGCTGCTGGGGCTGGACCTGCACTCCACACCGCAGAACAAACCAGGCCAACCAGGGCCAGATCTGGGTTAGTATCACCCACGTATAGGGACTGAGACCCTCACCCTGTCGTACACAGACCTCGTGCTGGAAAACAGCAGCATTTTGGCGAAATTTGCCTGGTTCATAAGAAAATCCCAGGGAGTGTGAAAAAGGACGGGGCTTTGCTTCCCAAGGCTGACTATGGTTAACATCCGGTAGCTCGCTTGTGATGCTGTCTGCTCTCTCTCTCCCTCCTTCCCTCCCTCCCTTTCCTCCATCCTACAGGGAGTGTGTATGAGGTGGTGGTTGTGCAGGGTGAAGGTTTGAAAGAAGAGATGGATGCAGGGGCGATGGCGTGGGCGACTGCGCCGGGGGAAGGAATGGCGCGAGCTAATGCGGTGGTCACGGCCTTCAGGTTCATCATGAAGCAAAGCTACATCTGTGCTCTCATTGCAATGATGGTGAGTCTCTGTCTGTCTGTCTGTCTCTGTCTCTGTCTCTGTCTCTGTCTCTGTCTCTGTCACTGTCTCTGTCTCTCTCTGGCTGGCTGGCTGGCTGGCTGTGTGTCTGTCTGTTTGGCTGTCTGGCTGTTTGTCTGTCAAAGGAGGAGGAGGAGTAAGGAACAGTCAGCCTTTTCAGTCCCAGGAGAGGGCTTCAGGATCCACACACACACACACACAGCGTCTCAGTGGCCCATTTAGTCATTAGCGATGACAGCTTGCAGCCAGCCCCGGTTGGCCCTGGGTGATGTGTACCATATAGTACTGAAGCGTCACCTCATACAGATGTGTGTTGGTTAGTAGAGCACTGCTGAGGTCACTGGTAGGTAGAAAGGTGTTGGCGGGGATGGATGGGTGGAAGGCCGTCCTCTCTCTTGAGAAACAACCATGGCCTGCACTCTGTTTTACACATCTAAGAAGAGTGTCACTTCATTTGATCTGTTGGTTAAAGGATATTGTGCTATGTCGTGTTATGTCGTGTTATGTCGTGTTATGTCGTGTTATGTCGTGTTATGTCGTGTTATGTCGTGTTATACAGTGTTATGCCGTGTTATGTCGTGTTATACAGTGTTATGTCGTGTTATGCCGTGTTATACAGTGTTATGTCGTGTTATACAGTGTTATGTCGTGTTATGCCGTATTATACAGTAATATGTCGTGTTATGCCGTGTTATGCCGTGTTATGTCGTGTTATGCCGTGTTATACAGTAATATGTCGTGTTATGACGTGTTATGCCGTATTATACAGTGTTATGTCGTGTTATACAGTGTTATGTCGTGTTATGCCGTGTTATGCCGTGTTATACAGTGTTATGTCGTGTTATACAGTGTTATGCCGTGTTATGCCGTGTTATACAGTGTTATGTCGTGTTATGCCGTGTTATGCCGTGTTATGCCGTGTTATGTCGTGTTATACAGTGTTATGTCGTGTTATGCCGTGTTATGTCGTGTTATGCCGTGTTATACAGTGTTATGCCGTGTTATACAGTGTTATGCCGTGTTATGCCGTGTTATGTCGTGTTATACAGTGTTATGTCGTGTTATGTCGTGTTATACAGTGTTATGTCGTGTTATGCCGTGTTATGCCGTGTTATGCCGTGTTATGTCGTGTTATACAGTGTTATGTCGTGTTATGCCGTGTTATGTCGTGTTATGCCGTGTTATGCCGTGTTATGCCGTGTTATGTCGTGTTATGCCGTGTTATGCCGTGTTATGTCGTGTTATGCCGTGTTATGTCGTGTTATACAGTGTTATGCCGTGTTATGCCGTGTTATGTCGTGTTATGCCGTGTTATGCCGTGTTATGCCGTGTTATGCCGTGTTATGCCGTGTTATGTCGTGTTATACAGTGTTATGCCGTGTTATGTCGTGTTATGACGTGTTATGCCGTATTATACAGTGTTATGTCGTGTTATACAGTGTTATGTCGTGTTATACAGTGTTATGCCGTGTTATACAGTGTTATGTCGTGTTATACAGTGTTATGCCGTGTTATGTCGTGTTATGTCGTGTTATGCCGTATTATACAGTGTTATGTCGTGTTATACAGTGTTATGTCGTATTATACAGTGTTATGCCATGTTATACAGTGTTATGTCGTGTTATACAGTGTTATGCCGTGTTATGTCGTGTTATACAGTAATATGTCGTGTTATGTCGTGTTATGCCGTGTTATACAGTAATATGTCGTGTTATGTCGTGTTATGCCGTATTATACAGTAATATGTCGTGTTATGCCGTGTTATGCCGTGTTATGCCGTGTTATGTCGTGCTATGTCGTGTTATGCCGTGTTATGTCGTGTTATACAGTGTTATGTCGTGTTATACAGTGTTATGCCGTGTTATGTCGTGTTATACAGTGTTATGTCGTGTTATGCCGTGTTATGTCGTGTTATGCCGTGTTATGCCGTGTTATGTCGTGTTATGCCGTGTTATGTCGTGTTATGTCGTGTTATGCCGTGTTATGCCGTGTTATGTCGTGTTATGTCGTGCTATGTCGTGTTATACAGTGTTATGTCGTGTTATGCCGTGTTATGTCGTGTTATGCCGTGTTATGCCGTGTTATGTCGTGTTATGCCGTGTTATGTCGTGTTATGTCGTGTTATGCCGTGTTATGCCGTGTTATGCCGTGTTATACAGTGTTATGCCGTGTTATGCCGTGTTATACAGTGTTATGTCGTGTTATGCCGTGTTATGTCAGTGACTGCTCTCACTAAAGTGGTTCCTTTTAGCAACACCAGTGATATCGATGATGTGTGATGCTTAACCTTTATTATTAGTGGCTTGATGATCTAGCTTTCTCTCTCTTACTGTCCCTCCCTCCCTCCCTCCCCATCTCTCTCTCTCTCCCTCCCTGCCTCCCTCCCTCCCCATCTCTCCCTCCCTCCCCATCTCTCCCTCCCTCCCCATCTCTCCCCTCCCTCCCCATCTCTCCCTCCCCATATCTCCCTCCCTCCCCATCTCTCCCTCCCCATCTTTCCTTCTCTCCCTCCCCATCCCTCCCTCCCTCCCTCCCTCCCTCCCTCCCTCCCTCCCTCCCTCCCTCCCTCCCCCCTCTCTCCCCTCCCTCCCCATCTCTCCCTCCCCATATCTCCCTCCCTCCCCATCTCTCCCTCCCCATCTTTCCCTCCCCATCCTCCCTCCCTCCCTCCCTCCCTCCCTCCCTCCCTCCCTCCCTCCCTCCCTCCCTCCCCCTCCCTCCCTCCCTCCCTCTCTCCCCATCTCTCTCTCCCCCCCTCCCTGCCTCCCTCCCTCCCCATCTCTCCCTCCCTCCCCATCTCTCCCTCCCTCCCCATCTCTCCCTCCCCATATCTCCCTCCCTCCCCATCTCTCCCTCCCCATCTTTCCTTCGCTCCCTCCCCATCTCTCCCTCCCTCCCTCCCTCCCCATCTCTCCCCTCCCTCTCTCCCTCCCCATCTCTTCCTCCCTTCATCCCCATCTCTCCCTCCCCATCTTTCCTTCCCTCCCAGGCGTGGAGTATCACTTATGTCAGCTGGCTGACCTTTGTGTTTCTCATCTGGTCCTGCACGCTGTGGATGGTGCGCGACCGCCGTCGGTACACCATGACCACCTCCCCCTTCATGGTGTTCTATGGGAACCTGTTGATCATCCTACAGTATATCTGGAGCTTTGAGCTCCTCCAACCCGTGCCCGGGCTTTTCTTAAAGAAAGAGGTGCCCTTCCGGGAACTGGGCTCCAAGATGCTGTGCCTGCTGAGTTTCTGGCTGCTGTTGAGACAGGCGTTGACAGAGAGGAAGGAGAGCCAGAGAGAAGAGGAGGTGCTGTCGGACATCAGGGTCATCCATACCCACAAGAAGGGTAAGACAGCCCCTGAGTCTGTCAGTCAGTCTCTGTCTGTTGGCCTATCTGTCTGTCCGTCTGTCTGACTGACTGTCTGTCTGTCTGACTGAGAGTTCCTGGTGAGAGTATGTACAGCAGGGATGGATAACTGGTGGCCCGCGGATCAATTTCGGGAACGTGGTCTCAACTTACTGTTGTTGCAAGTTAGAATAGTAGAATACACAAGGTGCAATTTAGAAATGTGGTTGTGTGACAGCAGTTTTTCTCTTGTTATGTAACTGACAGTCATTCAATTAGCCATGTCAGCAAAACATTTTTTAGATTGGTAATCATGGTCAAATTACCGACCGGGGTGCCCCATTGATTTTGTTAGTCACTCTCACTCAGGTATCATATTCAAAGTGCAAACATTTCTCTCCACCCCATGGCAAAATCTCTAGAATTGCATTAAATGAGTTATAAAATTGCTAATTCTTCTTTCCGCCTCATGGAAAATGTGTAGATTTGCAGCAAACTTGCTTTAAAACTGTAACATAAAAGTGGGGCCGCGAAAATGGTTTGCTCGTAAGGTGGGTGGGGGGGAGGCACCCCCCCCCCAAACAAAAATGCCATTAGGGCCGCCAAAAGGCTACGGCTCTGACTGCAATTTGTGGGTATGGATGTGGGTATGCAGACCCTTGAGCCACTGTGGCCCCCTTATGATGAGTTCAGATTTTGTTGTGACCGCCCCCCACCCCCATCAAAGATGCCCATCCCTAATGTACAGTGTGAGTTTCAGATGAACACATGTAATACAAACACCTCCGATTGACATGAATTCATTATTTAAATGAAATATAAGCGTGTCTTGAATTAGAATTCTGCTCTATTGGTAACCTCACAGGTGTCAAGAAAGACATTAATCACCTCCATTTTGTTTTACACAAAACATAAACTACTTCATGCCTTAGTTGTGTTAGCTTATCCCTCTGTCATTGCTGTTGTTGTGGTTGCTGTTGTTGTTGCTGTTGTTGTTGCTATTGTTGTTGCTTTTGTTGTAGTTTCTGTAGTTGCTGCTGTTGTTGTAGTTGTTGTTGTCATCTTCTATGTCATTGCTTCAGCTCTTCCCTCCCATGTGCCTCTTATAGAGGACAAGGAGGTGATGGATGAGAGCGGTGGACACAGAGAGATGATGGAGGTGCTAGGCAACACGCTCATGGCCATGTTGAACAAGTACTGGATCTACATCTGCGGCGGGATGTTCTTCTTCGTCAGCTTCGAGGGACGCATCGTCATGTACAAGATCATCTACATGATGCTGCTCCTCTTCTGCGTGGCCTGCTACCAGGTGCTGTTACTGTGGGCTTACTGCACCGTCCTGTCCGGGTGGCTCTGTGAAGGTTGTTCATCTAGCCCAGGGCTGATGCACCTTTCGGGGGCCTTCCTTTGGTTCCGTACTACTAAATCAAGTGCACTCCATGTACACCATTTCTGTGCTTCTGGAGTGCACGAAAAAGTACGGAAATGCATGCACTCACTGCTGTAGGTTGCTCTGGATAAGAGCGTCTGCTGTTGACTAAAATGTACGTTTAAAATGTGTATCTATAACCATCAAACTAAACATAGTGTAGTAGTGGATGGTGATCTGAAGGTAGGTGTAAAAGTTGTGTAACATTCTCTCTGGCCATCACCAGGTGCACTATGAGTGGTGGAGAAGCATGCTGAAGTACTTCTGGATGTCTGTGGTGGTGTACACCATGTTGGTCCTCATCCTGATCTACACCTTCCAGTTTGACTCCTCCATCCACGTCTGGTTCAACATGACCGGCATGAGCAAGGACAAGTGAGTAAAAACATATGAAGAGCGAGAGAGAGAGAGAGAGAGAGTGTGTGTGTGTGTGTGTGTGTGTGTGTGTGTGTGTGTGTGTGTGTGTGTGTGTCGTTCCGTGTCAACCGCCCTCCTCCTCCTGTCTCTCCCTGTGTAGACTGGAGGACCTGGGTCTGGAGAAGTTCTCTGTCCCGGCTCTGTTCACGAGGATCTTCATCCCCACCTCCTTCCTGTTGGTCTGCATCCTCCACCTGCACTACTTCCACCAGCGCTTCCTCCTGCTCACTGACATCAAGACGGTGGCCGACAAACAGAAGAGCACGATCACCAGGTCAGTGTCACGCGGACCACACACTGGAAAATAAGTTGTGACTCTCTGGCAGTGCCCATGCAATTGACCGTTTTTCCCACCTGAGTCCCACTAAGTGTCACAGGATTGAAAACTCTTCAAAAAAAAAGCATGTTGTTCCACCTATTCAATTAACTTCAATATCAGCGCTGTTTTTCTTTAACAGGTTTTACATTACTTTTCACAATGCAAATGGTTTATATTAATAATAGGCCTTTAGTTTGTTACATTCACTGCTAAAATGGACCAAGTGTGACCGCTAAGATGTGTGACTCCACGGATGGTGGTCCTGGAGGGTTTGGCTGTGATTTGGGGATCCTGGAACAGACAAGGTTGGGAACCGCAGGTCTAGTATTGGTCTCTAGCAGCCTCTGATTGAATTAAAACTTTCCATACTCTGTACGGCAATTCATTGAGGTGAAATCCACCATGGCTATCCATTACCCATGCCCCCACTGGCTGGTAGTTGAACTGTAATGCCCCCTCTCTCTGTCTGCTTGGGTCTGATCCTTTTGTCCTTACCTGTTGTACCATTAGAGTGCCTGTTGTACCATTATGATGCCTGTTGTACCATTAGAGTGCCTGTTGTACCATTAGAGTGCCTGTTGTACCATTAGAGTGCCTGTTGTACCATTATGGTGCCTGTTGTACCATTATGGTGCCTGTTGTACTATTATGGAGCCTGTTGTACTATTATGGTGCCTGTTGTACAATTAGAGTGCCTGTTGTACCATTATGGTGCCTGTTGTACTATTATGGTGCCTGTTGTACCATTATGGTGCCTGTTGTACCATTAGAGTGCCTGTTGTACCATTGTGGTGCCTGTTATACCATTATGGTGCCTGTTGTACTATTATGGTGCCTGTTGTACCATTAGAGTGCCTGTTATACCATTAGAGTGCCTGTTATACCATTAGAGTGCCTGTTGTACCATTATGGTGCCTGTTGTACTATTATGGTGCCTGTTGTACTATTATGGTGCCTGTTGTACCATTAGAGTGCCTGTTGTACCATTATGGTGCCTGTTGTACTATTATGGTGCCTGTTGTACCAATATGGTGCCTGTTGTACCATTAGATTGCCAGTTGTACCATTATGGTGCCTGTTATACCATTATGGTGCCTGTTGTACTATTATGGTGCCTGTTGTACCATTATGGTGCCTGTTGTACCATTAGAGTGCCTGTTGTACCATTAGAGTGTCTGTTGTACCATTAGAGTGCCTGTTGTACCATTATGGTGCCTGTTGTACTATTATGGTGCCTGTTGTACCATTATGGTGCCTGTTGTACCATTATGGTGCCTGTTGTACCATTAGAGTGCCTGTTGTACTATTATGGTGCCTGTTGTACCATGATGATGCCTGTTGCACCATTAGAGTGCATGTTGTACCATTATGATGCCTGTTGTACCAATAGAGTGCCTGTTGTACCATTAGTGTGCCTGTTGTACCATTATGGTGCCTGTTGTACCATTATGGTGCCTGCTGTACCATTATGGTGCATGTTATACCATTAGAGTTCCTGTTGTACCTGCAACTAGTTAGCTAATGCTAAATCAGACACCCTAAAACTGATGGTACAACAGGCACGCTAATGCTAAATCAGACACCCTAAAACTAATGGTACAACAGGCACTCTAACAGGCCTGTTGTACCGGTATGGTGCCTGCTATACCATTATGGTGCATGTTATACCATTAGGGTGCCTGTTGTACCATTATGGTGCCGTTATGGTGCCTGTTGTACCATTATGGTGCCTGTTGTACCATTAGAGTGCCTGTTGTACCATTAGTTTTAGGGTGTCTGATTTAGCATTAGCTAACTAGTTGCTGTTATGCAAGGCAGGAATGTAGCATTGTTGACTACAGAAACCACGTTCTGTGTATTACATGTACCACTGTCAAAGGTGCAGTGTAAGTGCTGTTGGAAGCGTTCATTAAATCAATTTCATCACATGTTCTTCCATTGAAGGCATATTTTGATGGCTGACTTCTCTAGACCCCTTTTCCCGACAGGGTCCAAAGCTTCTGCGCATGTGGGGGATTCTCTACTTTACACACAGTCTCTCCTCTACTCATAGAAAACATCCCTTCAACATTGCTTCCTGTCAATCGTGAAACGATAATTCTTCAAGTTTTACCAGTGAAACGTCCATGCAGCATCTGCATACGAACCATTTGAGCTCAATCAGTTTCATGGGGATTTGCAAAGCACATATTTTGCCTAGTGGCGCTCGCTGAGTTTTGGCCACATTAGAGAAAAAAAGCACAATTTACACAATCATCCTAAAATCTTTGTAAGAAATGAGGTGGTGTTTTTGGTGTAACAGTAACGTTATAATATGTTGTTGTACTCGGTTCCCCAGAATACTGAAAACATTGTGGGATCTTGCAGACGTTGATTCAGCTTTGATGTATATTAAATGGCCACCAATCGCCAGAGTAGCCTGTTCTCTCTAAGTAGAACAGAGTCTGTGTGTGAAGTGGAAAATCCTGCACATGCGCAGATGCTTCGGGACCTTTTGTAACGCTCGTCGTTGGAATGAGGTGACGACCAAAGTGCAGCGTGGTAAGTGTTCATCATTATATTTATTAAACACAGAACACAAAACAAAATAACAAAGGAGAACAAAACAGTTCTGTAAGGTGACAGACA
>NC_056444.1:11388162-11393162 GCF_018296145.1 Oncorhynchus tshawytscha
TCCTGGAGCTCCACATCATCAAGATCGTCTCCTCCTACATCATCTGGGTCTCAGTCAAAGAGGTGACCTAATCAGCCACCATCTCATCAAGATTGCAAGAAGAATACAGTTCACGTGCTCTCTAAATGGTCTCTACAACGGGCAACTTTCCTCCTCCCTCAAAATATGCTTTCCAAAATCCATTATACACTCAGAAAAAAGGGTTCCAAAAGGGTTCTTCCGCTGTCCCCATAGGAGAACCCTTTTTGGTTTCAGGTAGAACTCTTTTGGATTCCATGTAGAACCCTCTGTGTAAAGGGTTCTCCTATGGGGACAGCCGAATAACCTTATTTTTGTTGTAATTATCTTTTTATTAGAATGTTTTCTTTTAACAGGGGTTACATAGACAACCAACAAAAGTGCACCACACAGACTAAGTCCAATTATAGGATTAAGGATACAGCAAAACGTTATACAAAAGGCAGTCATTAAAGAAAAACATCACAATTATAATATGGGTCATTTATGGGAGGTTTTCTACATAGGACCACAATGGAGACCAGATTTACCTAAATGTATCAGACTTCTGGTGTAAATCAAGTGTAAGTTTCTCTAGGGGTAGAATAGCAGAAGCTTGAGAAAGCCACATTCTTGCAGATAGTACTTCAGGTGTTGACCATAATAACAATATGCACTTCTTGGCTAACTAAACAAGGGTATTGAACAGATGTTCAGAGTCAGGGTCAAACACAACGTTACAATCAAAGTAGAGGAAATAGACATTCAGTGAAAGAGCTAATTGTCTACTCAAGTTCTTTTGAATGTGTTAATGAATATCATTCCAATTTGTATTTATTATGGATCCCCATTAGCTGCTGCCAAGGCAAGGCAGTAGCTACTCTTCCTGGGGCAAGGGAAAATTAAGGCAGTTATACCATTTTAAAAACATTACAATACATTATACAATACAATACATTATAGAATTCACAACACGGTAAGTGTGTACCCCCAGGCCCGTACTCCACTACCACATATCTACAACGCAAAATCCATGTGTACGTGTGTGTGTATAGTGCTTATGTTATCATGTGTTTGTCTGCATGTGTCTGTGCCTGTGTGTGTGTTACTTCACAGTCCCCGCTGTTCCATAAGGTGTATTTTTACCTGCTTTTTAAATCTGATTCTACTGCTGTCATCAGTTACCTGATGTGGAATCGAGTTCCATGTAGTCATGGCTCTATATAGTACTCTGTGCCTCCGATAGTCTGTTCTGGACTGGGAAGAGACCTCTGATGGCATGTCTTGTGGGGTATGCATGGGGATCCGAGCTGTGTGCTAGTATTTTAAACAGACAGCTCGGTACCTTCAGCTTGTCAACACCTCTTACAAAAATATGTAAATAAGACTGGATTCTGCTATAGTACCAAAAAATGTGCATGAAGGTGCCAGTATCCTGTTTACGTTTGAAACATAAATGTGATGCTTTGGAAAACATTCTGTGATGGCAGACAGGTGTAAAGTAGGTTCTATGAAAACAAATGAAATGTATTTATTGAATGCTTATGGATGTGCATTTGGTGTAGACACTTTCACAGATAGAAGCCCATTCTTCCTCCTCTCTCTCCCAAACATGTCTTTACAGCCTCCAGTTGTTCCATATTTCCCTTTCTAAGCTTCTTGATCAGAGAGGCTTGGGAAATGATATGACCCCTTATGGCTGCTTTGGCAGCATCCCAGACAGTTGCAGCTGAGACAAGAGAGAGCTGATTGTCGAGCCAGTGATGTGATCATTTATATTTTATCACAGAGCAGAATCCGTCATTGTTAAGCAGAGACGTATTAAGTCTCCAATATCTTTTTTTTGTTTGTTTTTTTGCCAATTTCAATATCTATATACACTAGAGCATGGTCAGAAATTACTATATATACAACAGCACATGACTGGACAACATGCATGTAAGTAGAGGGCATAAAAAAATGTCCAATCTAGAATATGAATTATGGGTTCTAGGGTAGAAAGTATCGTCTCTGATATTAGGATTTAGTGCTCTCCATACGTCTACTAAACCAGATGAATCACAAACGCTTCTGAGAGAATTTGAGGCTCTATCATTCCAGACAGGAGCAGTTCATGATTTATCCAATTTACCCCAAAGTACAATTTAAACCTCCTGAAATAAACCCTTGCAGTGTTGATTAAATAATAAAATCATGTGAGACATAAATTTGGTGGAGTCTTTTAGTATAGTAATATAGTAATATGTTGACCAAGTATATTACCTGTAATCAAAATAATTCCTCCTTCAGGGTCTGTATCTTGGTGCTCAAATATAAATGTGACATTTTTATTCACAAGGATGGCAACGCACCTGGCCCACCCAATCCCTCTTCAGCTTAGCATGTTCTGTTGAAGATAAATGGGACTCCTGTAGCATAGCAATTGAAACCCTTTCCTTTTTTAAGAATGTTAAAATGTTCTTCGTCTTGACCACATGCCCACTGCACCGAACATTCCAGGAGACTGCTTTAAATGAACTGTTTATGTTACAGAAGTATTAAAGAATAACTTTACCCAGACTGAGTAGTGCATCACAAAAACAAAACAATTAATAAGATGGTTGTGTAACCCTAAACTAAAATAGAACATAACATTTTGAAAGACTAGAAAAACCCCAACTGAAACGACAGACCCCAAAAACAGTACCTACCCTGTTTTCTGTCACGTTACTAACAGGAACTGAGTTTTTTTTTTTACTTCTTAGGGCTGCAATCCCCGTTAACGGGATCGATATGACAACAGCCAAAGTTACTGGATGTTTTTGGAATTACTGAACGTAACGCGCCAATGTAAACTCAGATTGTTTATATAAATATGAACTTTATCAAACAAAACAAAATTCAAAACAAAAGTCAACACAAATTCAAAACAACAGAAATCTCATAATTAAAATTCCTCAAACATACATGTATCTTATACCGTTTTAAAGGTATTCTTGTTGTTAATCACACCACAAATAGGCTTTACAGCGAAAGCACCACAAACGATTATGTTAGGTCACCAGCATGCCACAGAAAAACACAGCCATTTCTCCAGCCAAATCAAATCAAATCAAGAGGAGTCACAAAAAGCACAACTAGAGATCAAATTAATCACTAACCTTTGATGATCTTCATCAGATGACACTCATAGGACTTCATGTTACACAATACATGTTTGTTTTGTTTGATAAAGTTCATATTTATATAAACAATCTGAGTTTACATTGGCGCATCACGTTCAGTAGTTCCAAAAACATCCAGTAATTTTGCATAGCCACATCAATTTTACAGAAATACTCATCAGAAATGTTGATGAAAATACAAGTGTTACACATGGAATTATAGATATAACTCTCCTTAATGCAACCGCTGTGTCAGATTTTAAAAAATCTTTATGGCAAAAGTACACCATGCAATAATCTGAGTTCAGCGCTCAGCCACGAAAACAAGCCATACAGATACCTGCCATGTTGTGGAGTCAACAAAAGTCAGAAATAGCATTTTAAATATTCACTTACCTTTGATGATCTTTATCAGAATGCACTCCCAGGAATCCTAGTTACACAATAAATGTTTGATTTGTTCGATAATGTCCATTATTTATGTCCAAGTAGCTACTTTTGTTAGGGCGTTTAGTACACAAATCCAAACGCTCGTGCAGGTCCAGCCGGACGAAAAGTTCAAAAAGTTATATTACAGGTCGTAGAAACATTTCAAACTAAGCATAGAATCAAACTTTAGAATGTTTTTATCATAAATCTTCAATAACGTTCCAACCGGAGAATTCCATTGTCTGTAGAATGTCCACGCAGGTCGCTCTCATGTGAAATGCACGTGACCAAGACCTGGCTCTCTGCCAGACCACTGACTCAAAGAGCTGTCATCCGGCCCCACATCACAGTAGAAGCCTCATTCAAGTTTCTGAAGACGGTCAACATCTAGTGGAAGCCCTAGGAAGTGCAACTTGAACCATATCCCACTGTGTATTCGATAGGGCTGAGTTCAAATACTACAAACCTCAGATTTCCCACTTCCTGTTTAGATTTTTTCTCAGGTTTTAGCCTGCCATATGAGTTCTGTTATACTCACAGACATCATTCAAACAGTTTTAGAAACTTCCGAGTGTTTTCTATCCAAATGTACTAATAAAGGCATATATTAGCAACTGGGACTGAGGAGCAGGCCGTTTAGTCTGGGCACCTCTGGGCACCTTATTCATCCAAGCTACTCAATACTGCCCCTGCAGCCATAAGAAGAAAAAATACAAAAAAGTTGTTGAATTAAGGGGAATTAACATAGATCTCTGGATGAAAAATAAATATGGGGGGATACCTAGTCAGTTGTACATCTGAAATGTGTCTGCCACGTTTAACCCTACCCCTCTGAAACATAGAGGTGTGGGAGGGGATGCCTTAATCAACATCCACATCTTTGGTGTCCGGGGAACAGTGGGTTAACTGCCTTGCTCAGCGGCAGAACGACAGATTTTTACCTTGTCAGCTCAGGGATTTGATCCAGCAACATTTCGGTTACTGGCCCAACTCTCTAACCACTAGGCTACCTGCCACCCTAATAACCTAATCTTTTAAATTGTCCTAAGCATTATCACTATTGCAATCATATGCACGTTCCTGAACGCACACACCATACAGTCACATGTAGCCTAGCCTATATAATACATTTTAAAAATACAAATTGTGGGCCTAAAGTAAATGAATATAGCCTAGTAATTACAACCCTTTGCCTATCTTGAGGCCCAACTAAATGAGCAAATTAACAAGAACGTCATTGGCTTTGATTTATTCATTCATGAAAAAATGAAAAAGAACCTCTGTTGTATAATGGAAAGCTTAGTTACATTACCTGAAGAACCCTTTTAGATTCTAGATACCACCTTTTATTAAGAACCCTTTTAGATTCTAGATACCACCTTTTATTAAGAACCCTTTTAGATTCTAGATACCACCTTTTATTAAGAACCC
>NC_056444.1:12088162-12090662 GCF_018296145.1 Oncorhynchus tshawytscha
TATAAATAAATATTTATATATATTTTAATATATATTTATATATATATATATATCGAGTTGAAATCGAAAGTGTACATACACCTTAGCCAAATACATTTACACTCAGTTTTTCACAATTCCTGACATTTAATCCTAGTAAATATTCTCTTTCTTATGTCAGTTAGGATCATCACCACTTTTATTTTAAGAATGTGAAATGTCAGAATAATAGAGTGATTTATTTAAACTTTTATTTCTTTCATCACAATTCCAGTGGGTCAGAAGTTTACATATACTCAATTAGTGTTTGGTAACATTGCCTTTAAATTGTTTAACTTGGGTCAAATGTTTTGGGTAGCCTTCCACAAGTTTCCCACAATAAGTTGGGTGAATTTTGGCCCATTCCTCCTGACAGAGCTGGTGTAACTGAGTCAGGTTTGTAGGCCTCCTTGCTTACACATGCTTTTTCAGTTCTGCCGACAGATTTTCTATAGGATTGAGGTCAGGGCTTTGTGATGGCCACTCCAATACCTTGACTTAGTTGTCCTTAAGCCATTTTGCCATAGCTTTGGAAGTATGCTTGGGGTCATTGTCCATTTGGAAGACCCATTTGCGACTAAGCTTTAACTTCTTGATTGATGTCTTGAGATGTTGCTCAATACATCCACATAATTTTCCTTCTTCATGATGCCATTTCTTATGTGAAATGCACTCGTCCCTCCTGCAGAAAAGCACCCCCACAACATGATGCTGCCACCCCCGTGATTCACGGTTGGGATGCTGTTCTTCGGCTTGCAAGCGCCTCCTTTTTTCTCCAAACATAACGATGGTCATTATAGCCAAACAGTTCTATTTTTGTTTCATCAGACCAGAGAACATTTCTCCAAAAGTACGATCTTCGTCCCCGTGTGCAGTTGCAAACTGTAATCTGTATTTTTTATGGCGGTTTTAGAGCAGGGTTTTCTTCCTTGCTGAGCGGCCTTTCAGGTTGTGTTTATTTAAGACTTATTTTACGGTTACGATACTTTTGTACCGGTTTCCTCCAGCATCTTCACAAGGTCCTTTGCTGTTGTTCTGGGATTGATTTGCACTTTTCGCACATTCGCATTCATCTCTAGGAGACTGAATGTGCTTCCTTCCTGAGCGGTATGACAGCTGCGTGGTCCCATGGTGTTTATACTTGCGTACTCTTGTTTGTACAGAAGAACGTGGCACCTTCAGGCGTTTGGAAATTGCTCCCAAGGATGAACCAGCATTCTTTGTCCTCCAAACACGACAAATTTTGTTTTTACCAAAAAGTTATATTTAGGTTTCATCTGACCATATGACATTCTCCCAATCTTCTTCTGAATCATCCAGATGCTCTCTAGCAAACTTCAGACGGGCCTGGACATGTGCTGGCTTAAGCAGGGGGACAGGTCTGGCACTGCAGGATTTGAGTCCCTGGCGGCGTAGTGTGTTACTGATGGTAGGCTTTGTTACTTTGGTCCCAGCTCTCTGCAGGTCCTTCACTAGGTCCTCCCGTATGGTTCTGGGATTTTTGCTCACCGTTCTTGTGATCATTTTGACCTCACGGGGTGAGATCTTGCGTGGAGCCCCAGATCTAGTGAGATTATCAGTGGTCTTGTATGTCTTCCATTTCCTAATAATTGCTCCCACAGTTGATTTCTTCAAACCAAGCTGCTTACCTATTGCAGATTCAGTCTTCCCAGCCTGGTGCAGGTCTACAATTTTGTTTCTGGTGTCCTTTGACAGCTCTTTGGTCTTGGCCATAGTGGAGTTTGGAGTGTGACTGTTTGAGGTTGTGGACAGGTGTCTTTTATACTGATAACAAGTTCAAACAGGTGCCATTAATACAGGTAACGAGTGGAGAACAGAGGAGCCTCTTAAAGAAGAAGTTACAGGTCTGTGAGAGCCAGAAATCTTGCTTGTTTGTAGGTGACCAAATACTTATTTTCCACCATAATTTGCAAATAAATTCATAAAAAATCCTACAATGTGATTTTCTGGATTTTTTTTCTTCTCATTTTGTCTGTTATAGTTGAAGTGTACCTATGACGAAAATTACAGGCCTCTAATCTTTTTAAGTGGGAGAACTTGCACAATTGGTGGCTGACTAAAACTTTTTTGCCCCTATGTATGTATGTAGGTATTTACGTAGGTAGGTAGGTACTTACATACGTACTTACGTATTTACGTACGTATTTACACTGCTCCAAAAAATAAAGGGAACACTTACACAACACAATGTAACTCCAAGTCAATCACACTTCTGTGAAATCAAACTGTCCACTTAGGAAGCAACACTGATTGACATTAAATTTCACATGCTGTTGTGCAAATGGAATAGACAGCAGGTGGAAATTATAGGCATTTAGCAAGACACCCCCAATAAAGGAGTGGTTCTGCAGGTGATTACCACAGACCACTTCTCAGTTCCTATGCTTCCTGGCTGATGTTTTGGTCACTTTTGAATGCTGGCGGTGCTTTCACTCGAGTGGTAGCATGAGACGGAGTCTAC